>NC_056704.1:7730877-7813952 GCF_018831695.1 Puntigrus tetrazona | reverse complement strand
GAAATGTATTTTTCTTGGATGGGTATTCCCACTTATAATGTAGCAATGTAAATAAGTGTAGTGTGGTTGTAATTTCTTCTTACCGCTACCTTATATCTGACTGTTTACAATACAATGACTTTGAAACAAACAGAACCGATGTCACTTTATACAAACACACACACACACACACACACACACACACACATATAGCATATATATATATATATATATATATATATATATATATATATATAAATCAGTCATTTGCCTTTAAAATGGCCAATAAACAATTTCTAGGCACTGTGACAACTACATTACCCAGTTGCCTTGGTAGCAACGTAGAGTACATTTGAAACGCTGCAAGCCTGCATGCATGAGAATTGACCAAGAAAAGGAAAAAAACATATTCATACAAGCATTGTATTTAGTTAATGCCTCGTGTCATCATTATATATTTATGTATATAGATCGTACACTGTTAAATGAAAGACAAATTTTTACATCATAACCCTATGGATGCAAAGTCAAACAGGCTAAAGAACCTATTTAACGCTTTTCCAAAATTAACAGACAGGCTTCTGTGTATTTTTGTCTTTCCAGAGCGGGGCATTCTAGCTGGACGTTTGGGAGATTCACTCATGGTGTGTTTTGCTTACGACAAAACTGTAAACCTATTTGTAGACAAAAAATAAAACAATGGAAGTAGTGTGCGCAACTTTACGGAATAGATATGTTTTGCAGAAATGATCGTGGCGTAGATGGTTAAGCGGGTTTAAAAATAGCAGCTAAGACAATACATATTTATATCTGTAGGTTTTTTTAAATGATGACATCACAAATTGTTGGGTATTTGTAAGGAATGCTAAGCTGATCGAAGCTGTAAAGTAATACAATGTAGCCAGTAATTGTAGATGTGTGTGTGTAAGTGTGTGTGTTTGTGTGTGTCATGTATATGCTCCCACACAAGTGCATGTCTGCAGACATTGGTTTCTATAGTAACAGTCTTCTCTTGTCCACCTCTTTTGCTGCCGTTATGGAAGTGAAGTTTTTTAAGCTTGTGCAGGAAGCAAAGCAATGGTAATTGTTATCCATTCCTTACTTTATTGCTGGGTTCTGGATGGATTTGCAACAATTATTATATGCATATTATAAACTTCAATTTTAAGCTACTTGTTATGAGAAAAGTAAGGCTTACACACAGCATGGTTTTCTTTCTTTCTTTCTTTCTTTCTTTCTTTCTTTCTTTCTTTCTTTCTTTCTTTCTTTCTTTCTTTCTTTCAATCTATTTTCAGTCAGTCTACTGGGAGATATTATTTAAAAATGGTCATACCAGAAAAGTACTTTACAGTCTGAACGCATTACTTGTACTTTAAGTACAAACAATGTAGGCCTAATTAACTTACAAACTATACATCATTAAAAGGAGATTTAAAGCTTAAATTTTGACCTTTTTTACTGTAAAAATATATTAGAGAGACTAACAAAAGGAAAAGGAACAATAGAAACATCATTCCTTTAGGGCTTTTAGTCCAGATTTTTGCACATGGAGAAATGTTGATGGAATTCTTACATGTTGATGGAATTTTTAAGCATTACAGAGTGCTAAACATTTAATATTTGTTTCATACATTTGCAAGCTGAAAGCCCTCACAAATGAGACTAACAGAAGTCCTACATCATACGACATTCCAGGAAATCCTTTTAATATAGGGCTTTTTGTCTTTTTTTTCATATACAGAACATTTTAAACTTTTGATTCGTGCTAAAAAACAACAACAACAAAAACAGATCACAGGAATTCCCAAAGAAAACTAAATTTAGTTTAGAGAAAAAACCTCTCATATAATGTATTGATTTGAACCCATGCTAAGTTAACGTGCTAGCCCTTGGGCAAGTGTTAATATTTACATTTTATGATTAATTTAAAAAAAAATAAGTGTATGTTATTTTAAAGAAGGAAATTGATACCTTTTTTGTAGCTAGTTAATTAAGACGAAGTTCAATTATAAAAAAATCATACCAATACATTTCAACATGTCTCGCCTCCTTTTTTTTAGACTCAAACAGTACAGAGGATGAAAGTGCAGAGCCTCAGGTCTCCATGGAGATGAAGGAACATTTCACCCCCCCAGGGGAAGCAATCTACAGTCAACCTACAGGTAAAAACATGATTTTTTTCCACCTTCAGCAATATTCAGTTGTAGCATCTTTCTACATTCCACTTTCAGAATCATTCACCGCAAGATGAATTGAAAATGTCATTGATAATCCCCCCAACAATTCTCAGAATTCATCAAATGTATTAAAGTTAACCAAATCACCAAATTAACCAATTGAAAACAAAAATTCACACGTATCACGAAGCTTTAACATAATGAATATGATATGATAAATGTGATAATAAAAGCCATAATATTCCACTAACAGAATATTATGTATTCTCAGGAAGGAGAGCAGTGCTTTCCCATATCCCAGGAGATGGTCCAGTAGTGGAGAGAGAGATACAAGCCCTGGGCTCTAGAGCTCCTGGTCTTCAGGATCCCTTGACACCTAGCAGGCAAGCAAATGCTGGGTGTGTTGAGAGCCCTCCAGTCAGACACCTGGGGATTGAAGCTCTTGTGCGGGCCTCACAAATAAGTGTGTACTACGTGGCGTTGGGGTCAGAGGAGAGTATGTCCTTAGCCAGTGACTACTATGGCAGTGTTTTGAGCCTCTATCGAAGAAGGACGTTTTCCATTTACAGTGTTCAAGAATGAGTGCTGGCACACTGAATATAAAAGGCATAAAGTAACTTGAATTAAGTTGGCACAAAATAAATGCATTAAATTTAGATTACAGGTCTAAAAAAGAAACTTAAACTTAAAAAAAATGTTTTTGTTACCCTGTTCTTCATTTATTGTGAACTTTAATGTCAACCAGGTCATGTTATGTTTTTTTGTTTTTTTATTATTATTCCTACTTTCCTTTGACTCCTCTGGCATCATTTTTTGATATGGATTTTTTCTTACAAACCTTTTTGCATGCCTTTGTATGTGACGTTTGCATTCTTATGGCAGTCTAATTTAGATTTATTTATCTCCAACAATATTTTACATCTTTCAACAAGGTATGTTTTCCAATGCATGTTCTGTTGGATAACTATGTCTTACCATTCAGTTTTTTTTGCTCAAAAAATCACTAGTAACAAAAAATTCACCCATTTTGCCATTTTGTTGTTTTATTTTTTTGTCATAATGCAACATTTTCCAAAATCACCCTCATTTCAGGGACCAGTTGGACTTTATAAAAGGAAACATCTCCATTTGTCCAAACCCAGCCATTCCAAAATGCTCAAAGTCCCATTAACCTAAGTGATGTAGAGCCAACAACTGATCCAGCAACTGCCCACAATGTCACCAAAACAGCCATAAATGGAGCTGAGCTACCTGGTAAAATCTCAAGCTCAGCTCCATCTCAAAGCAGTGGTTCCCAAGATAAACCCTCCTTCCAAACTCCAAAAGCATCACAGGCAAGTTCCAAAATCTTAGACAAAGTGAGAGCTTTTGAGGAACAAAGACACAACAGTAACATACCAAAGGCATCTTCATCAAGACTTTCATGGGGCTTCAATCGAACATCATCCGAGGATAGTAGGAGTAAATCTGGAAAGCTCCAAGACAACCTAAAGAGTGATGTGGCACTCAAGAGGTCTTTCTTTAAGCAGAAAGCATCCTCTCTGGACGAACAGTCAACCTATGTACAGAAACATTTTCAGAGTAAACTCTCAGAAGAGCTTCATCGAATAAAAAAACTTGTCGGAAAGTCCAATATCAAGAAAGCCTTTTCACGGAGCAGCTTACCCAGACTGACAAGCAGTCCACTGGAAACACTAATTCAGCTCCAGCCAAAGTAATTCAAAAGGTTGAAACCATTACTAATTCAAAGGATTTACCAGAATCAAAAGAAAGACCGTCAGCCGTGCCACAGGAGGAATTACCACAACTGCAGCAAAAGAAACTGGCAGATGAATCAAAACAACCTGAAAGGAAGTCACCTCCTGATAATACAGACAGCCAGTGGAAAAAACATTCTAAACCCAGCCGGCTGTTGGACAGACAAGCCATCAATGAAAAAGGTCACTTTCAGCAAAATCCCAGGACAGTGTTCGCCAATGGTGCAAAGGACAAGTATGTGCAGCAAATTGCCAAAATCACCTGTGGAAATACCACCTGCTCAACCTATAATGCAAGGAGGTTTGGTGCAAGCACCCCAAAAACCTCCAAGGTTGTTTGGTTCAATTTCTGTGCTCCCAAAGTCATTTAAGGAAAGAGAAGAGAAAAATGACTCCTCATTTATACCTAAAATGACCATACCTACAATTCTGGTTGAAAATATGCCTGCGGATGAAGAGGCACATAAAGCAGAGAGGACGATCAAAGGAAGTTAACAAACATGAAGGAAAAGTAATCAGAAGAAACAGAGGTAAAACTTTTTCCAAAAAGTCACTTTTCATATGATGCTATTTAAAAAATCATGTATTTGGTGTAAAGGAATATTTTGTCATGCTTTAATGTTCAAAAAACAAATAGGTTTGAAATAGTGTTCATTATTATAGTTCCTCTACGCCCTGCCTCTTCAAACTTGTTGTTTCCTACAAAGACCCTCTTTCCGACAAGCACAGTCTGCTCTGATTGGTCAGCTGACACAGTCCATTGTGATTGGCCAAACACCACAAGCGCACATTGGAAATGAAACACCTCTTACCATAATTGTAAATATGAAGGCAATAATGTCATTAGTTTTACCACAGGTGTGAAAGGATAAGGAGTCTCGTGGCAGACAGAATATAGTATGCTCAACCAGTAAGTGTGAAACAGAGCACAGCGAATCTTTGTTTGTTATCTTCTCGAGTGGACTGGACAGAAACAATCGTAAAAAATGCTTGAGTTCGCACACTTATAAGAAAAGGTTCAATAAAACATTGTCTATTGTTGTTATAGGCGTGTCTAAAGTTTTATTGCAACTATGTCGTTTGTGAAATAATGTCTGTGTGCATCAGCTACATACCACAGAAAAAAAATGAAGTCGTATTACATGACCCCTTTAAAACCTACAGGGTTAAAAAGAAAGTAATAATGAAAAGTTCATTCGATTCATATTCATAATTTTTTCTAATATATTTGAACAATCAACATAATTTGTGGCTGATTAGTGCTGATTACCACAAAATTAACTTTTGAATTTAAAAGCAAATGTGGCCAATTTTTGGAGGATTTAAAAGTAGGCACGTGCAGCTTACATTTTGACTTGATTATTCTGTTGTTCAACAAACATTTCACACTAAAATTGGGTTAGAATTATTTGTCTTGTGGCTGTATTCATTGGTGAATATTTGAAGGATTTTAATGTTGCGATTTCATCACTTTATTTTATGTTATGATTTATGTAACTTTCACTATACTCTCACTATAAGAGGCTTATTGTTGTGGTGGTGTTAGATGAGGAGAGACTGGTGGAAATTTTTCTGGTAATCAACAATTGCTGTCTTACCTATTGGTCTTAACTTGTACTGAGCATAAAATACTCCTTTAAAACTGAAGATGAGACATACTTTTGAAGCCTATTTTACTACATTACTAATAGAGCAATACATTCAAATTCTTTATTGTGTTTCCAGAATAATGTTCAAATATAGATCACTACTGTTATTTATAAGCAGAGACAGATGACTAGATATTTTGGTGTTGTAATGAGTTTATGATACAGTATTGTCTCTTGGTCTTTGTGTAACATCCGCTGCCTGATGCTTCTAGAAGACTCATCAAATGACCCAGCAGAGGGCCTTGTGTCGGAACCTCCACTTAAGAATTCAGCAGTAGATTCTGGATCAGTGGTGATGCTTCAGTGCGTCATCAAGGAAAACCTGTTCCCAGAGGTAAGACATTTTTAGACCTTAGCTACAGTATTATTTAAATGATCATATGATCATCCTCATGGCATCCTCTGACGTGGGACTAATACTAATACTAACAAAGAACAGTGGAGACACTTTCTAAAATTAACATGCGTTTTGATTCGTTTACTCAAGTTTTGTGGTCCAGGTCACATATATCAGCAGTGTTTGGGAGGTTACTTTGGAAATGTAATAGGTTACACAATACAAGTTACACTTTTAAAATGTAATAATGTAACAGATTACATTTGATTACTTTGGATCGCTTTTCCAAATTTTTCATGTTTTCAACTGCTTATCATTTTCAGACTTGTTGAAAATAGCTATGTATGACAGGAAACACTGGAATCTAACAATTTCTAAAATAATAAAAAAAACTTAAATCTTCAAAGTACAGCATAGCCACTGGGTAGTAACTAGTCTTTAATTAGTTACAGTTACTAAAATGTGTAATTAAATTATAGTTACTTATGAAAATGTTAAATATTACATAGGGGATTACATTTGGGGACACGGTTATCGTTGAATTGATTACAGAGACCGTCTCTGCATTTAATAACAAATTGTTATACTGTACAGTGCTTTGATGCAACCTGTGTGCCGTTAAAAGCGCTATATAAATAAAAATGATTGATTGATTGATTGATTGATTGATTGATTTTACACATACAGCCCAATTTCATAATGCAGAAAACATCACACGTAGAATACAGTCATTAAAATGTAATTCCTATATCGCAGAATGTCACGGAATATACAACGTTTTGGATAAATAAATAATATTTAGGTCAGTACACCTGAATCAAAATTCAATACGGACTTGTGCCTGTGAATATTAAGCATAAAAAAAGACTAGGTAATTCTACACGTTCTGCCTGTCCCTGGCTATCCACATTCGGTCCACTGGCCTGTTTATATATAGGCTACTATTTAAAGCGATTCTGAATTTGCCATTATTAATCAATAATGAATCATTTTATAAAAAGGTGTATGGGGAGCAAGGGCACACAACAACACAACCCTTAACAAAAAAACAAACAATGATTTTGCTATAAGACAATGCTTAATACAAGGTACCCACAAATTAACAGTACAATTAGATTAGATCATTAAATAGTACTCTAACCTACTCTAACCAGGGTTTAGTCATGGACTTTGTAGTCCATGACTACATAATATTGTTTGAAGTGAAGACCCAAAAAACTCATTTCGGTGGGTAATTCTGTCAGCTCAGTAACCTATTTGATGGGTTTAACTTTTGAGACACTTTCAGGAGAGTTGATATTAAATTTTATGCAGAATACGTGGAAATCTGCTCAGTTTGTAAGTAAATTGTGTAATCTAGAAGAGTTTCTTATTAGTAATATGATTATATAAATACATACATGCAGTGTCCTAAAAAAGTAAATTTTATGGATTTCTCTTAACCATCCTGATAGTGATACATTACAGTCCAGAGATCCTAAAGTTAGTGGAGAACTGTTTCCTAGTAAGTGTTTCCTTTTTAGGCTACAAAATACACAGCACATTTATAGTTCCTTCTTTGTTCCTTCATGTGATGGCAGCAGTGTTTAGTGAAGTAAGGTCATGGTTTTTAATTGGCTTGAAAATAAGATTTTAGACATATAAATCAGATTTTTGCTATATGCTAAGCAGTTCCCACTATAGCAAGTAACATAACTTGCAAAGCAACATAATTATAGCAGTCACATTTTGGAACACAACAACGTGTGAAATCAAGCTTTCTAGAAGTGTCTGTTCTCATACTTATGTTTCATGATTGCAGTGACGGAAAAGACCTCAATGGCTTTTTCTTGTGTTCCACAAATAAATGTCTTTCAGCTCGTCATTGCCTTTAGATATCAGCATGTACTGAGAAAACATAAGAGAGCAACATCAAGCATATGAAGTTAATGTCATAGGAAACCAGATACAAAGCATGATCAAAGTATCAGCAAATCCACAATGCTTTTTTCTCCAAAGAAAAACAAGAGAGTGGGCACGACGGCTGAAACAACACATTTTTTAGAGCATTGCCGTGACAAGTTTAACCTAGCAGCAATTCTGTGACACATTTTGACAAAGGAACGTTCCTGAAACTTTCTATTTAAACATTAAGCAATATTTGTTCTGTGCTGCGGAAAAACTTTGATTGGATCAGAGAGCGCAAGGTAAATCTGTTATCTCCCCAGCTGTGGTCAGTTAGAAATCTCATTCAGAGCCATCTGTGTTTATTTGTTCATTGGCCAAGATCCACTGCAGTTTGTCTATTTTGTTGCCAAGCATTACACTGCCATGACAACATTAATGTTAGGGGGGAAAAAACAAGTGCACTTAATGAACTGTGAAAGTCTGAGTGGGTGGAATGAAATTACTGACATTCAGTAACACAATGTGTTTTATTGTGCTGATGTTGATAGCATTTTTATGACATGGAATAATGGGTGCTTAAAGAAATAGTTTTTGTTAGTAAGGGAGAGACTAGATGTAACCAGGCAGCCCTTCACAACGATAATTTGAATGAAAGCTTAACTACGTCTGAAAGTACATAATACACATAAAGCAGTATGCTTACATCTCATGATTTCGTATTTGGAAGCTCTGAATTGCAGGGTGAAAAAAAGTCTTAGCACCTCCTGCAAGTTAAGTCCTTGGATATATTCTATGCATTATTTGTAAAAACAAACAAACATTATACTTCAAAAATCTTTTTCTTCACTGAGAAGATCAATTCTCAAAAGTTAACAAATGAAGGGGGCTAAATGCTAACACATACCATGTCGTATGGTGCCACTATCAATTGCATTATAACTAAAAACTAATTAATGGTTGATTAGTGAAGTAATGGTATAACATAAAATGTGTGTTATGTTATATACTTTATGACAAATAAGCCTTTCTTTTCAATGCTGTATGTCTAGTTACAATTGTGGAGGACCAACAAATGGAAAAAATCAACATCTTTTGTTGATCACAGTTTAAATAATATTTCAGTTAAAATAATGCTAATATTGATTATAATGATGATATCAATGATAATATAATGATAATATGAAGCATTTATAAAAGCACACAGTATTAATAATAGCAAGTTTTTCAGTGATGAAGGTCATCAAACAACTCTTTCTCCCATTAAATATTAGAAGGTTTTGCAGTGATTACATAAATACATATTTAAAGAATTATTAGCAATTTTGAGTCTTTTATTTTCAGAATGCTAGCATGGGCAAAAATTGCCTACATTTGATTAGAGAACAACAGAATCTCTTTATTTTGTATTTTTTAGGTTTAAATCAGTGTCTTTGACTTTGACTTAGCTTATTCATTGTTTAGCCTTTTATGCATATAAATAGCAATACTATACATGCAGATATTATGTTTCAAACAAAGGCATGAACTTTGGATGGAACAGATGACTTGTACCTGTTCTTTTCTGCCAAGCAGCTCCTGCTGAGTCATCTCTGATGATTACCAGACCTATGCAGGATGTGAAGGTCAAGGCAGGAGAGATAGCCTTATTTGAATGTTTCATAACTGGGCCACAGACTGTGGATGTTGACTGGCTGGCCAATGGGAAGCTGATACAGCCAGCGCTTTTTGATTGTAAGATGCAATTTGATGGACACAGATGTCGTCTTCTTCTCAAATCTGCACACGAAGACGACAGCGGAAGCTATTCTTGCAAAATAAGTTCAACAAAAGGTGGGGGTCATGAGAACAGTTCAAAATGAACATAAAATCTTGCATCATTTATGCATCAATATTAGGCTGCCTATTTAATTCTACATTATGTTAATCTTGCTTCAAAATGCTTATTTGCTTTCAATTAATTAATATTAACTGTGGTCCTTGTTCTTGTTTGTATGGCACAGAAGAGCTCATTTGCACAGCTAATCTTCTGGTGATTCCATCTAAGGAGCCACTATTTACACGGAAACTGGAGGCACTGGAGGCTACTGAGGGCCGTTCAGCACAATTTGACTGCAAAGTCAGTGGATCTCCCCCTCCTGAAGTCAACTGGACTCATTGTGGTAAGATTCATAATAATAATAATCATAATAATAAAGATCAGGTCTTTATTTTTCTATAATAACTTCTTTAAAACCATTTTTATGGAAAACAAGACATTTGTTAACACTGTTTCAACACTTTTTTGTGTCCTAGAACAACCTGTGGTGGAGAGTGATAACATTCACATTCTCAAAGTAAATGGGCATCACTCTCTGCTCATCACGCACGTTAACAAGGAGAGCGAGGACTGTACACAGTATTTGCTCGAAATGTTCATGGAGAAGCAGAAAGCTCAGCTGAACTCTATGTACAGGAACCTCGACCATCCATATCTACTCACATGTAAGAAGAAAACCTTAACAATGTCTAATTAAACCACAAAATACTGTTACTATACCCCTTTGTTTTGTTTTTTAATCTTCAGGTCAAGGTTGGAGAAGATGCCGTCAATCCCAGAGGAGCCTGAGGTATTTGAAGGAGAGGTGGAACACAGGACAATGCCAGACTTTATTAAACCTCTCAGTGACCTTGAAGTGTTAGAAGGGAAAGAAGCAGTATTGAAGTGCAGAGTGACAGGCCTGCCATATCCCAAAATCATTTGGTACCACAACGGCATGAAGATAGAGAGCTCTGACGACAGAAAGATGATACAGCGTAAGCTCACAAAATATTGTCACAGCCATTTTAAAGGATGTCTATGGCACATCAGTTTAATAAGACTACATTGGCTTCTAATTGTGAGGTTCTTATAAATTTCCTTCTTTATTGTCTCACAAATACACGTTGTCTTCAATTATATCCTCTTCTAGACAGGGATGTTCACAGTCTGGTCGTTAATTCTGTGTGTCATGGCCACAGTGGTGTGTATAAATGTGTCATCTCCAATAAGGTGGGAAAGGCTGTCTGCTATGCTCACTTATACGTTGCAGGTAAAACTATATTTTTTGTCATATATATTAGTATTGTGACATCCCATGTCTCCGTCTCCGTGACATTGTAGTTTCTTGACAGTTAGCCTTCCCGAGTCACCCAATGGTCCTCCAGTAATTGAATCTGTAACTGGGAGAACGGTCTCACTGAGCTGGAAAATACCAAACAACCTAGACCCATCCATAGGTAAATTTGCTGTTAATTTTAATTTCTTTTCATTTTTCATTTTATATAGAAAATTTGTCAAGGTCTGTAAATATGTATGATATGTATGTTTGTGCATTTCCGATGTTTAAAGCCATGTGCAGCAATGTAGCTATGGGATACAGTGTGTCAGATGGTTCAGGCTCAATTTCTCAGCTACAGTACTGTAGGTTTTTCATCCAAATGTAAGAAATTCAAAATATTATATTTAGTAGAAATTTTGATTACAAAATGGTGTAAATATATCACTTATGGTTAAAATTACCACAATTTTAGCTTAAGCTTAATACCACACAGCGTATCCCTAAAATTGAGGAAGTTCCAAAAAAGTCACATTTGTATCACTTATAGGAATATAGAAAAGATATATAAGCTTTATAACAAATTACATTTATAGGAATGCTGAAATATAATGATATTTTTAGAATTAATTTTTAGGTTTTTTTTATCTGTCGCATTCATATTTCCCTGCTCTCCCATTTTCCATATCTTTTGTTCATTTCAGATCCTTCTTCACTTATGTACATTGTTCAACAACAAGCTCTAGGCTCCACCCAGTGGACAGCCATTGCCTCCGACCTCAGAGACACCTCCTATACAGTCACCTCTCTTTCTAAAGGAGTGTGTTATTCCTTCAGAGTCCTTAGTACCACTGGAAAAGCATCCAGCAAACCCTCACAGCCCACTGACCTGGTCCAGCTCATTGACAGAGGTATTGAGAAGATTTGAATTGAATTATGTCTGTACCTAAGCAAACAAGTGTGGTGATATTACTTTCTGATGACATACTGATGATATACTCACTATATCCTTGTTGACACATCTTCTGCTGTTTTCAATTTTCATAAATGCAGCTCTCAGAGCTATAGCCATACTTCAAAGTAAATCATCCAAGAAGGCCACACAAACCTTTTCATTGTGAAATGCTGGCTGCGTCTTTGCTTGTTGTACGTACATTGCCTGTAGACTTGCTGAAATCATTTATTGAATTATTTTTTTTCATTTCACAGGACAGTATTTGAACAAAGCCCCAGTCATTCTGGACAAGCCTGATATTGTGTATGTGGTTGAGAATCAGCCTGTAACCGTCACAATAACCCTTAATCATGTCAAGCAACAGGCACGTGGAAAAGGTTTGTGTTAATCGTAAATCAAACATTCCAACTGCAATATAAATTGTGACTATTAAGCAAGCCATTGTTTACCAGAAGGGGAGAGGTGCTTCTCAGCAAACCTGGTGCATTAGAGATGACCATGCCTGATGATGACCAGCATGCCCTACACATTGCCAAAGTTAAAAGCACAGATGTAGGTCAGCTGATCTTCATGATAAACAACCAGTATGGAAGTGACCTCTGTACTCTGCAGCTGGCAATGGCAGGTAAATGCCCTTTTTTCAGCCACTTATTTCTTGCCTCCAGTCTCAAAGACACCTCTACAGTCACCTCTCTTTCTAAAAGAGTGTTATTCCTTCAGAGTCCTTTATGTTACTGGAAAAGCATCCAGAAAACCCTCACAGTCCACTGACTCCACTGAGAAGAGAATTAAAAGTAATGTAAGTGGAGAGAGAGATTATCTTACTAAGGTCTCCCAAATTGCAATCACCGTAACCACAATTTTATAGCTCTGACAAACATACAATGTTATACATCAAGACGTGAAGCATGTGGATCCATATGCAAGCATTTATTCAGGAACATGATCACAAGCACAGACAGGGTCGAATAATAATAAACTGGTGTGGCAAAGGTAAAACATAAGAATAAGAGTCAAATGACAGAAAATGGGCTCAACAAGAGGGGTAATTTGTAAACGTGAGCAGTAATCCAAATGAGGTGCAAACACACAGATTTATTTAGAGAAATCCCAGAACAAAACTAGACTTGACATCACTAAAACTTGACTTGAAAGGAAACCAAAGACTGAACAGGAACACAAGCTAACAGAGGAGTCGACTTCACAATGTTCAAGACTTACAATACACAATGAAGACTAGGTTCGCAATGGGAGATCTTATACAAAAACTAAAAGGGTCACAAACAACCGAAGAACAAACAGAGCCGAAAACCAAACGATTAAGCAATAAACCAATGAGAACAAGACATGATGCAATGGGGCAAAGGAAGCTAAACACTGATAGGAACCAAGACTAAATTTGTAAATAAAAGACATAGAAACATGAGCATGAGAAAGACCTGGACATGACAGAATCAGCAAAACAAAGAGTAAATCCAAATACACAGGCAAGAATTAGCAACCAGAAAAACAGGAAACGCAATGAGACTTGACTAAGACTACAAACTAGAAACTAAGATATGCAAATGGCTCCATAAAGTGCTACCACTAGTAGAGTGATACAATACTCGGCAACGCGATAAGGATCTGACTGTGTTTATTTACTTTGTGTGATGTCCTTCAGGTGAGCGTGTAATTGGTGACCGTTGTGTTTGTGCAAGCAGTGCAGTGCATGATGGGGAATGTAGTCCAGGGTGAAGTTCAAAAGACTGTGTGGTGCGAGAGTAAGCATAACAGGAGAGTGAGCTTTTTGACAAAAGTCCATGGACAGAATTCATGACACAATGTAATATTTGAAAATCTCCCTTTTTTCAGATGCTATTTTAATATGTGCACACAATAATTAAAATAACAATGTAATTCCATTTTAGCATGTGTGTTTATTACTGTAGTTTCAAAAGTCAACAAATAAATAAATAATGCGTAAGTATTTTCTTTCTTCTTTAGATTACAAAATATTATTAGTAAAGAATCTGTTTTAGTCCATATGATTAAAGTACAAGTTCCAAAAAGGACATAAAGGTAGCATAAATGTTAATCCAAACAACCCCAATAGTTTAATCTGAAGTAATTTAGTATGCCAAGCAATAATCAAAACATTGATCAGTGACATTGATTTATTATTCAGTTCCAATAATATAACCTTTTGTGTGATGCTATTAGATTGTAGGATATAAAGGTAAGGTAAAGCAATATAATAAAGTCATTGGAGTTATGACACATCAGAAACATCAGTTACATCAAAACTCACATGTTCTTGTATGCCTTGTGACTTAAAACATGTGACCCAAGAACCAATAAAATATTTTTTTTATATACATAAGTATTAATTGTCTGCATTAATCCTGCTTCAGTTGTTGCATTTTTAAACTGTTCTGCTGGGTTTGTTCTCTACATTTTAGTGGCCCCTTCATTTGAGACCATCATGGAGGACTTGGACGTGTGTAGGGGAAACATCTCGTTTTGCTGTGGTTATAGATGGGAAACCTGACCCTGATATCCTTTGGTACAAGGTCAGTTTGCACTTTTGATTACCATACCAACTGATAATTCACTGAACATTTTTTCTTCTGTCCTTAATGATTCCCACTCATTTGTGCAATTTGACTTTCAGGATAATGTTCTTCTGGCAGAGAGCAGTCATTTTACCTTTGTGTATGATGACAGAGAATGCTCTCTTGTGGTTCTGAATGCTCAGCCTGAGGATGAAGGGGTCTACACCTGCACTGCAAAGAACCAGGCTGGCTCAGTGTCCTGTAAAGCTGAGCTTACTGTTCATACTGGTGAGTAATACAGATTAGCTGAATATGGCTTAGCCAGAAGCAAATGTAGAGAATAATTTACCCAGAAGAATCTAGCTATGTAAAAGTTAATAGGGTAATGTTATTTATTTGTATATGGAAAGTAAATGTGTGTGGGCGTACTTACAATTTCACAGCCAAAAATGTGGATGAGGAGGAAGAGCAGATGGAAGATGAAGGTGCAATTCTACGGAGGATGTGTAGAATGACTGATTACTATGACATACACAAAGAAATTGGCAGGTCAGACACCTTAACACACACTCCTGTTCATGCTTTCATTATTATTAAAAGTATTCTGTATATATTTAGATCTGACAAGTCTGTAATCTTCCTGCTCACAGAGGGACTTTTTCATACATCAAGCGGGTGACACAGAAAAATGGTCAAATATATGCAGCAAAATTCATTTCTTTGAGGGCACAGAGAAAAGCTTGCGCTCTGAGAGAGATGACCCTCCTATCAGAGTTAGACCATGAGAAGATCATCCACTTCTATGATGCCTTTGAAAAGAGACGTGTAGTGGTCATTATTACTGAACTGTATCCTTTTCCTCTGATTAAATATCCCTACTAAATCTGTTAAAAAAAGACATTTCTTGCATTATTATCTTTAAATTATTGCAAAGGTGCCATGAGGAGCTTTTGGAAAGAATAACAAAAGAACAACCATTTTAGAATCTGAGGTTGGTGTTTTAACTGTGCATTCGGTAACTTCTTTTTTAAAGGAAAAATTATTTGCTGCTTCATGATGTTAAAACAAAATCAGTGAATTACTGACAAATTAATATAATCCACAGAATTAATGTTCTGTTTGCAGGTTCGGTCAATCATACGGCAGCTACTTGAGGGTATCGATTATCTTCACCAAAATGACATAATTCACCTTGATTTAAAGGTCAACAGATAAAACTGTGCCATTTACTACATGCTTTACTAATCATTGCAAATGACTGTTTTTAACATTTCAGAGTTGACTAACTATACAGTATTTCTTTCAGCCTGAAAACATCCTCATGGCTGACCAAAAAAGTGATCACATTCGTATTTGTGATTTTGGCAATGCTTTGAAAGTCAAATCAAATGAAGAATTGTACTGCAAATATGGCACACCGGAATTTATTGCTCCTGAGATTGTAAACCAGTCACCCATCTCTAAATCTACAGATATTTGGTAAAAATCCATTACCACCCCCACCTTATTAACAGATCATTAAACTTTTATTCTCTCTATTTTCTAAAACTATCTTTCTCTCCACAGGCCAGTGGGTGTCATTACTTATTTATGGTATGTATATTTGTAGGTTACACGTTATTTCAATAGTCCAGTTTATACATTCTACTATGTTTTTTAATTACATGTTTTCTTCACATTAACTGTCATTAACGCAGTTAACTGTTTACTTAGGGTTAGTAGACCTGCAATGTTAGAAGACTTAATTACTTAATGTCAGTATAGCAGACCGTCTACAATTACTCTAATGACTGGTAGTAACCAACTGCAAAGTTATAGTTAGTATAATGACTAAAGTTGACTATAAACATAAAGTGTTACCAATTTCTACTTTTTATTCATACTTGCAGCCTAACAGGAGTTTCTCCATTTGCTGGGAAAATGATCGTGACACTTTGCTGAACATCAGGAACTATAATGTTGCCTTTGAGGAGAGCATGTTCAAAGACCTTTGCAGAGAAGCAAAAGGATTCATCATAAAGCTCCTTGTGGCAAGCAAATTGTAAGTGTTTATTGCGCCACAATCTTTCTCTGCTTTGTCTTTGAGTTACGTGGTCTTAAATTTGTTAAATTATTTGTACTTTAGGAGACCTGATGCAACAGAATGTCTTCTTCATCCTTGGTTCAAGGTAAGATGGAATATCAAACGGGCTGCATGAATGATTAATGCAGTAAAAAAGCTCTGTTTATTTAATCACTTTTGGTAAATCACTTTGACACCTACAAAAGATGGTCTGGGTCACTGTATGTGTGAAAAATATTGCCATGCAACAGAAATATCACAGAGATGATGTTACTTTAAATATATTTTTAAAGCGCAGTAATCAACATGTTTTTCTTACAGTCACTGGTAAAGGGAAAGTGTATCAGCACAATATTACATAAGCAAGTGTTAGCCAGACGGAAATGGCAGGTAAGCAATTAAAAATCTGTATATTTATGATAAACCATTAAATATGCATTAATTCTACAATTATAAAAGAAATTACCATGATAATTTTGTAACTGTTTACTATGTCTGTTTCAGTGTTCACTCATTAGATACAAATCTAAAATGGTTATGAGATCCATATCAGAGTTGCTGGATGACTCTTCAAGCCACGTGTCCCTTGCTGTGCCCAGAAACCTTAAAGATGCTTCAACACCTCCATTGTCATCCTCCGATTCAGATGAGGACATTGATGAACTTCCTTTCATCCCTATGCCTCACACAATGATGTTTTCTGGTTCCCGGATGTCACTGACTGAGATCCATGAGGATGATGTTGATGTCATTAGAGGATCCAACGAGTCCTACCAAAAAAACATTAATAGGCCAGAGGACATCACAGAATGTCAGACAACTGTACAGAGTGATTTAGACCACCTGGTGATTGCAGAAAGAACTGTAAAAGGATCATTGCAAAGGGGTTCCAGTGTAGAAGCTGAACAGGTAGCAGGCAAATCCAGAAGAGCGCTAATGCGAAGAGGAGTTCTGCTGATAGTGCTCTTCTTCTGCAGATCACACCTGAAGATGGTAATATGAGCGACACTACAGAAGAAGGCCAAAGCACACATGAAAAGGCAGTTTCCATGGAGCTCCCGCACAGGAGTAATAGTCCAAAGACAGGGAGGATGAGCAAGGAAGATTATGCTCTAAAATTAGATCTTATGCGGCAGAGGTTGCTAAGAGGAGGCACTGTTGACAAAAACATGAGTGGTCTTCGTGGCCCCCTGCTTGAGACACTGGGTGTTAGTAATGAGAGGCGGACTGCTTCTTTGGATCGCAACTTTAGACGTGCCAAGTTGAGTGCTTCAGAAGTTCCTCTGGCATCCTCCTTTGACAGTCCTGAGGATACTTGTCCAAATACTGCATTCAGGAAGAGGTCTTCTTCAAGGGCCGAAACCTCTGAGCCAATTTCACTACATAGGAGATCTGGAGCCCCATTGGAGATCCCTTCCATTTTTTCTGGGGACAATAAAACCCCTTCCATTGGGGACAATAACTTGTTGGAAGCCACGTCAGCCCTCTCAGAACAAACCAAGGATGATCCAAAGCCTGTGTTTCCTAGAGAAATGTCTTCCAAACCACCAACTCCGGACAAAGAAAATAAACAGGAAGAGAGAGAGGCCATTGACGCCTTCCAAATAATGAATACATCTCAGTCTGCATCTATATTAGATGACAATGATAAGAAGGTAGAGAAGATGGAAGAGCACATGTTCTCCGAAGATTGTGGGCCAGGAACGATAAATAAAAGTACTGAATCTTCTCTTGATATACTTCCACATGACATATCCTCAAATTATTCTAGTAAATTGCAGGTGAATGGCAAAAAGGCATCATCTGCTAAGGTGTTACCCATCCCTATCTTGAAAATCTCAGAGCCGGATATTCAGCCTACCACTGGACATCCAGTTGTTTATGCTTCTGCTTCCTCTGCATATCACCCAACTCTTAGAACTGATATTAAAGATATTGGTTCAGAGGAAATTTTTGAGTCAAGGTTTAAAAAGAGGGAATCTTCTTTGACACAAGGCTTAAAACGACTGACGAGGACAAAGTCTGAAGAAAACTCACCTGTTCTCCCACGGAAATCAAATGAAGAGGTTTATCGACCTCGCCCTGTAGGTGCCCCATTGGAGTTTGGACCTAGAGGATTAAAGGAAAAATCCAAGTCAGTCCAAGACCTCAGGGAGGTGGAGAAGGAACCCAGCCTAGGACTTATTGGAAGATTCTCTATGCGTGCAAGGAAACTTCAATCAAAAAAGGAAAAAGAGGAGACCTCCGATTCTGGAGCTAACAGACGGCGTGTTACCTGGGCAATGGGACGTAGCAAGTCCCTGGACAAAAAAGAAGTTGAGATAGGAAGCTCTGATAAAAGTATCACAGAGAAAATTTTTTTGAAAAAAATAGTAAGAAGGTTGCTGAATCACCTGTCCTTGCAGTGCGGCGTAAATTTGAATCTAATGTTTCAGGAATATTTGATAAAGTGCATACTAAGTCAAAAGACATTAAGAATAGGGAAACTAAACCCCACAGTGATGAAGAAGCTCTGAAAGAAGAAAAGCAAGACATAAAGAAGATCAGTGATTCACCAGTTCTGGCACTGAGAAAAAAGTTTGAGTCCAAAGTATCTGGATTTTCATTAAGAAAACAAAGTCAGTCTGACAAGAGTGAGGAAGAGAAGGAGAGGTTAAAAATGAAGGACAGAAAACACCTCTATCTCTCTCGTCATCGCCGCTCTCAGTCTGACGGGCTCATTCACAAGAGTGTGGATAATTCAGAGAACCAAGTTCCCTCACAAACCGCCTCTACATCATCCAAAGAGACACTGGTCTCCTCTTCTAGTGCACATTCTATACAATCTCAGTGTATGTATTATTGAGGTTTTTTACATTTTTTGTACATTTTTTCAGTGACAGAAAACGTTTCCAACACCTATTGCTAAGCATATAAATAGTATACTGTACTACATCTAGTATACTGCAAGTTAAAACATGCAAACTAATGTATGCAAATGATGAAGACATTCATTACAAAACTGCATTACAACAAATATGATTCCTTGTTGACAGCTCCTGAAACTGACATCAGGTCTAGGTGGGACAGGTGGGGTTTGTCCAGAGGCAAGAGAGACAGGACACCATCAAAATCAAATGCACCTGCAATTCCAAAGGAAGGTAAATAAAAAAATTTTATTAAAATAATTCTATTTCTGATATGTCAAGTGTAATTTCGAACAACTCCAGTTAACACTTTATGCTTTTTTATCCTTTTATTTTAGATTTCCCTCCAGTTTTCCATATTACACTAAAGGACCATGTTCTTCTTGAAGGAAATCCAGTGACTCTTAGTTGTCTACCTGCTGGCAGTCCCGAGCCAAAAATATTATGGATAAAAGGTCTTTTGTCATTTATTTGTTTTATTTAATTATGAAAACAGTAACTTTCCAACAATTAACCTTTCTTCTGTGCTCATAGATAAGAAACCTTTGGAGATCAATGAAAGAATGAGCTTAGCGGCCTGCCCAGATGGAAGGCAACTTTTGATGATCATAAAGACCTCTAAGAAGGATGCAGGAATATATGAATGTGTCGCCTCTAATAACCTGGGCTCTGCCACTACTTCCTGTATTCTGTCCATAGCCTGTAAGCTCTAGAAGGTTGCTTATTATTCAGTATAGCATCGGTGCCAAGCAGATGTTTGAGTGTTTTCAGATTTTGTTCATTACTCTATATGCTATTTATTTCCTTATGCATATTTTGTGTTTATATCACATTTTAAGGTGTTCCAAAACGACCCGGAACCCCAGAGATTCCACAGATATATAATAACACTGCTCTGGTGCAGTGGAAACCATCAGACTCCAAAGTTCCTTGCACGTACACACTTGAGAGAAAATGTGATGGTAGGGAATGTCTGACATACAGTATTCTGATATATTGTGTACTTATGTGTTAAATATTATGATCTTTTTTATTATGATCACTTTTTTCAAGTGTTCTCCTTTCCGTTAATTGTGTGCAGGGATTTAATATTTCACATTTTTATCTGTAGGTGATGATAAGTGGGTGACTGAAGCTACAGGCGTGACTGATTGTTTCTACAATTCCTCTGTACTTCCAACTGGTTCTACCATCCAATTCCGTGTGGCATGTGTAAATAAAGCTGGTCAAGGTCAATACAGCAATCTATCAAAGGGAGTGAGGATTAACATTGAAGGTACTTATGCATACAGTTCATAGTTCAATCATAGTTCATTGTACTGGTATTACTAGGTTTTGTTACAAGGTTTAATTAACTGAATAGTTTAATTCAGAATTCTAATTCATTCTGTGTACATAACTCCTACTTCTTCTGTTCTGCAGTGCCACCACTCCATCAGCCTGCTGAAAAGAAGACACACCCCTCTCCTTTTTCTGTTGTTCCTGTGTCTACTTCTACTTCTACATTAGCAGAACCAAGTGTTAGTCAGGACGTTAGTCCTATTCCTGCACAGTCTGATGCTGTCACAAATACATCTTCTGAGCTGCCAGTTTCTCACATTTGCCCAAAGATGTCAATCCCTCCTCTTCTTCACCCCAAGCCAAAAAGCACTATCAACATAGTTTCCCCTGTTACCCAAACCCAGACTTTATCTGCAAGGTCAAACACAGCTCCACCCTCAATATGCAGATCAATATCCCCTATTCCTTCATATGTTCCAGCCACTTCTTCAGTTGCTCCCCGCGCCTATCTCTCCTCCTGTGATCTTGGTCAGCAGCATCAGTCCAGTAGGAGAAGGAGCAAGCTCACCCACACCAGAGACAACTATTGAAAGAGTGGTATCCTCCACCAAAACTGAGACCACTTTGAGGCAAGGAGTTCCTCAGAAACCATACAGCTTTTTAGATGAGAAAGCCAGGTGAGGAAATTAAAACAATTCCTATATTTGGTATTCATTTATTTATTTGTTTATTTTATTTATTTTTAAATAATTCTCCATACAACCACACAGTTCATACATCTATCATGTAGGTATTTTTACACAACTCATCTGTTTTTTTGACAGGGTCGTTTTGGAGTAATAAAGGATTGCAGAGAAAACTCAACTGGCAAGATGTTTATAGCAAAGATTATTCCCTATGATCAGCAGACCAAGCAAGGGGTCATAAAGGAGTATGAGATCCTCAAGTCCCTCCGTTGTGAAAAATCATGGCCCTACATGAAGCCTATATCACACCTCGCTACCTTGTACTCATAACAGAGTATTGCACAGGCAAAGACATCTTGTATAGTCTCATTGACAGGTCAGTGTGGTTCCAGTACTGTCAAGATTTGATAGATAATCAATTATGTTTTAACTGGGCTGTGAAAATGAAGTGTTCTCTGATGTCTCCATGTTTTCTCTTCCAGATTTTGTTACTCTGAAGATGATGTAGTGGGTTTCATTGTTCAGATCCTTCAGGATTAGACTATCTCCACAGCTGCCGGATTCTTCATCTGGACATTAAGCCAGACAACATCATGATCACCAACTTCAATGTGATTAAGATCATAGATTTCGGCAGTGCTCAAAGGTTTAACCCCTATCCCTCAAACAGTATAGCAGCAGAGAACTTGGGACTCTGGAGTACATGGGTGTGCACAATATAAATTCCTGTAACATTTCTTTATATGATAATTTAAAATTTCTATTCCTGTCTTGTTGACATTAATGACCTGCTTCCTGCCTGCCTTCTTTAAGCCCCAGAATTGCTGAAGAAAGGATCTAGTAGGGCCCCCAGCTGACATCTGGAGTTTGGGAGTTCTTTCCTATATTATGTAAGTCCTGTCTATAAAGGAATTAAAGTTCGTGATCGAACAGAAGATGCAACCAAGTTTACTATTGTATTGTGCAATGTTTTTAAGAGAAGCAGAAACATGCAATAGAAAAATAAGCATTCCCATTTAGAACATAAACAGGAATATATATAGCTTCTTTTGCTCAAAACTATTTTATTCATTATTCTAATCTATCTTTTTTACTGTAGGCTCAGTGGTAGACTTCCTTTCCAAGATAAAGACCCAAAACTTACAGAGAACAAAATACATGCTGCAAAGTTTGACTCAGCTAAGCTCTACCCAAAGGTTTCCCAAAGTGCTCCACTTTTTTAAAGAAGACATTAACTGGCTATCCATGGTGAGTATCAATTAAACAACCAGGAGACAGTTTTAACTTAAGTTAAAACCTAACCCTTAAGTACAAGGGCTTTCAAACTGTTCCTGGAGCCTCCACTTGGTAGCTCTTGGATGGTTAACTTTCTTGCAGTGTTTAATTTTAACGCTATTCCAACATAGTAATCATTGTCTTAAAGATAACTCAAAACGTCCATTCTTCCTTTATGGAACTAAACTTTGTACTCCAAGAACAGGGTTGGCTACACCTATTTTTTGTTTTCCCTATTGGGCACACCATAGAATACTCTACAAACCATGATGAGATAATTTGACTTAAAAGGAACATGTGCAAATTGCTCCAGGAACAATTTGAAACTACAGTTTGAAAAGTATTTCATGTTTAAATTTGGTAACCGTCTATTTTTTATTTGAACATTTGTATAGTAGATATTATGTTTGTTTTGTTCTGTTCTTAGTTCTGACGCGTAAATATTGTAATCTTAATACCTTAACTGATTTTATGGATTTCTTTCCTCAGGTGTCGACCCACCATTAAGGACTGCCTCAATCATTCATGGCTTCATGACTCATATCTAAAGAAGCTGCGCCGACAGACCTTGACTTTCACTACCACACGTCTCAAAGAATTCCTGGAGGACCATCAGCACAGATGTGCAGAGTCAGCTACTAAACACAAGGTCCTCCTGAGAGTCTACCAGAGTGGATCTTCATCCCCGGCTTCATTAACCAATCCTAGTTCAGCAAGTACACCTTTCAGTGAAGAAAAACATTGACTTTGAACAAGATAAGGTATGCCTTAAGAGCTGGAAAATGTTTGCTGGAAATTGTACCCAGGGGTGTCCTTGAAGACAGCAGTAATATAAGAACAGAATAGATCTCACAAAAAACACATTGACTATTTGTCAATGATGTTAATAATAGAAAAGTTGGTTGATAGCTGTAGACAAGTAACAGTTGTTTCAAGGTGATGGACATTACCTTAGGAGCAATACTGGATTCAGTTAACTGGATCAGCAATTGTACCAGGATGAATGTTTTTATAAAGCATTGTAATTTTTTTTTTTTTTGGCATGTTTGCCTTTTTGATAGGGCAGTGTAGATTCTGACATGAAGCAAAGGGAGATATAGATGGGGACAGGATTGGGAAACGTCTGTGACCAGGACTCAAACTTGGGACATCATGTCGGCTTGCTGCCCACGAAACTATCAGTGCTGACATCATTTTGTTTTTTTTTTAATGTAGTTTGCTATGTGATGCATCCATTTGGATTTAAATTAAATATGAATTGAAAATTATTTTAAGAATTGCATAAGCAGGTACAGTAATAGTGCCTGTTCATGAAGAAGAATACAATACTGTTTTCTACATTTCACTGAAACAGATTATTTTCTTTTGAGAATTCTTAAAATAAACAAACTTGTCTGCAGTGTAAAATGCTAATTTGTCAGTGTTTTGAATATTTTTAATATATATTTATAGATAAAACAGTGTAAAACAGTTATGCTTCATTAAAGTTTGGAAACATATTAAGCTTTGGTGTTCCAACTTTCAAATTTTATTTATAAAAGTTTTTCAATCCAAGGATATAAATGCTCCTTTTTCTGCTCATTATGTCACTATTACTTTGTAAATCTGGTTGATGTACTTTTACATTTGATTTTATATTTCAAACTCTGTATATCGCACTCTGTTTGGCATGTCTTTCAATACAATGTTTCATTATAGATCTTTTGCTATAGTTTTTGTAAAAACTAAAAAAAAAAAACAACAACAAAAACTATATATATTTACGTGTTTTTGATTCTTGTGAGTAACTTTCTCCTTTCTAATGAAGTATCCTTTTAGCAAAAATCAAAATAACATTGAAAAATAAAGACACAAAATACAAACAACTTTTTGACACATTGGCATCTTTTTATTTATTTATTTACTTTTTAAAGGGACTTCATGTTAACAGCAACAATATCATCATTACCCTGAAAATGGTTTTAAATTACATTTTAGCTTCGATATTATTGCTGACTTTCATTTAACAAAACTCAATCATTACATTTTTGCATCTATAAAATAAAACGTTCTGTCATTCTATTCTGTAAAGTATTAAAGACTATAAATACTATAAAAATGTCCCATCCACATAACATACAACGAACTTTGTCTTCTTTATCAGCATTCATGAGCGAGTATTACAATGATTTAACTGCAAAATAAATAAAAAAATAGAAACACTGCGCATCTTTATAACACTTCCAATGTCCATCTTGAGTTTATAAAAACACTTGCTTGCTACTTCTGTTCTGTTTAAAATTAGCTGGATATTCCATATCGACAACCATCATGTTTCAATCATGACACTTTTCACGCATCCGAATATATAGTACTCCCCTCTTCTATACTGTCCTCATGAATGTGATCATTTCTACAGCACTGTCAGTTTGGCACTAGTCTTGGCTTTCCCTGTGGTAAACCTGACTGTCCCACTCATGTCAGAGCTGGTGTTTTTGAATGTCAGTTTGTGGACAGTCCCTTGGTTCTCTATTCGGACATCGGGCCCTGACTGAAGGGTCTCTCCTTTCAGAGTCCAGACGGGAGGCTTGATGAGGGTCACAGACACTTCACACTGGAAGCAAGCCATTTCAGGAGCTCTCACTTCCACATCTTCTATGTCCTTCACCACAAGGATAGACTGGGCTGTGAAGTTCAACAGAAAAAAAGTTTGAACTATGAATATTTCTGCTGTGCATCTCATAATATTGACTAAACATTCTATTAGCATACTGAAGTCATAGATTTATACTTATATAGTCAGCAGTTGAATTCACAGGATACTCACCTTCCACCATCAGCTTAGCTGTGCACGTGTGCTCCCGACCTCAATGCTGTAGGTTCCCTCATCCTCCAGCGCCACCTGATGGATGACAAGCTTATGATAACAGCCTTCTTGTATTATTTCCATGTTTTCTGTGGTTTCCAACTCTTGATCCTCTTTGTACCAGGTGACATCACAATTTGCAGATGATACAGTGCATTCTAGAATGACCCGATGTTTTTCCAGTGCTGTACGATCCCTGAGGGGACGGACAATGCTTACAGGAAGTTCTGTAAAATAAGTGTGTACAAAAGATTTGTAGTTAATTCATTTATCTTTTATTTACTACGAAGGCAGAATCATATTTAGTTAAAGTACACCTTTTGTACAATACCTTCAATCTCGAGATAAGCAATTGACTCCACTTGTTTGGAAACAAACTTGATTTCTCCAGAATCTTCTGGCTTGACATTGCACATAAGCAGGAAGTGCTTTGTGCCTGATTAAAGGGTAAAAGAAAATGATTCAAAAATATGGGATTGTACACAAAAGCACTTCATAACAAGATTAGTTGTAAGAAGTTTATCCTCACCCTCTGTACGAGTCTTGATGGTACTAGTGGGGCGATCCTGCTGCCATTTTTGTACCACTCGCCAGGCATGTCTTCCATAGAGAGCTCACACATAAAGACAGCATTCTGGTCCTCCTTAATCCAAAGATCCTCCAAACCAGTTATGATCTCTAATTCATGTTCTGATTGCAATGTGGAGAAAACATTATGAACGTTTATCAAAAACCTAAGGGATTTATTTGGTACAGAAATGTGTTTTGCTTTGATGCTTTTCCAAAATGGTCATTCACAAAAACCGTAACAATAACAAAATACATACAGCCAGTTTTGGTTTCATGCCAAGTTTAAAATCCAGATAACCATTATAAATTTCTGTCTTGAATTTAAAATAGAAACTTAACTAAGCAAAACATGGCTATGCTCTCTAAAACAAAGGGAATTTTACCTCTAGTGAATTTTTCTTAATGTTTCCAATAAGGAGCAAGCTGAGAGATAAATAAAAATTAAGTGAAAAAGCTTACCATAGACCTCAAGTTTACAGGAAGTGCTGAGGTCACCTATTTCACAAGCATAAAGGCCTGAGTCACCGATACTGCACTCCAAGATCTGTAGACAGCGTTTACGTCCCATGGAATAAATCCTCAAAGTCTTACTGGATTTCAGCTCCAACCCATTCTGCCAATCAATTCATGGAGAGAAAACAGCTCAGCAAGAAAGAATGAAAACATATTTAGGAAGGTACTGTGCATTTTCTTCCAATTTAGGAGTACCTTTAGCCAGCTGACGTCCACATTTGGCCTAGACAACTCACACTCCAAAATGACTGCAGATTCCTCCTCAAACCTGACATCAGACAGCTTCTTAATGATCGTTACTGGTGTTTCTAAAATGTAATGCAAAATGTTTTTTTTTATTTTTGCCAGTTATGTAAAAAAAATCCTTGGAAATATACTATCTGTTTTAGCTTTTTAGTATTAGTTTTATATATCCACCTTTGACTACCAGCCTGGCAGTAGTTCTCAGACCTTCTGCAGAGAAGACAATGCTACCAGAATCCTCTATGGTGAGGTTGGAGAGGGTGAGACCATGCACTCGTCCATTGCAACTAACACGCCAGTTGTTATTGGGTTTGACACGCAGACCATCTTTTTGCCACACACCCTCCACATCACCATGTGAAAGTTCCACCTCGAAGGATGCAGTCTCTCTCTCAAAAGTCTCAAAGTCCATCAGTCCCTTGCGTATGACAATCTTCCTTGCTGCAAATTGTAAAAGTGCCTATTTAGTTAATCTTAAACTAAATTAAATCTTCATAGACAATTTCAGAACTTTTAGGCCAAAGACCAGAAATAGCTGATTTTCCTATTGAAATATCTGCCAAATTCATAGGTCCATTATTTTATTCAATATCACCAACAGATTATATATTGTTTCAGCAGAATCATAAATTGTTAAGGCTAAAGTACCAAATATTTGAAAATGCTCTTGGCTACTTACGCTCCACATTAAGTTTGACCTGTGTACGGTCATGGAGAGTTTCACAACGGTAAGTGCCTCGATCACACAGGCTGAGGTTAGTGATGGTCAAGATGCGTTTGCAGCCATTCTGGGTGAGTTTATGTCTGGGTCCTGGCTGGATTACCACCCCCTGTCTCATCCACTGCACCTCTCCAGACTCCAGACTCACTTCTGTCTCTAATATAGCATCTCCAAACTCTTCAGCCATCACTGCCTCCATTCTCTTTGTGAACAACACCTGTGCTCTCTGTAAGTAAATGTAAAAGTTCAGTGTTACAAAGCCATGAATTTTACAAAACAATTTCTCATATATAATAAAAACTGAAGTCAAGTGAGTCGATGATAGCAGAGCCTTTTCCTTTGGGTGAATTAATAATTAAAGTTTAATCATTTATTTACTTACCTTGGACCTTGAGGCTGGCTTTAGAAATGATGCCCTCAGCCTCTGCAGTGATCCGAGAGGAATCCAAGAGCTGGACCTTTCGGATTATCAGAGTATGGCAGAGGCTGTTCTGTTCAATATGGAAGTGATCACTGGGTTTGATGGGTTCTCCATCCATGAGCCAGACCAACTGAACATCATCAGGAGAGACCACGCACTTAAAGGTAGCATCCTCACCCTCCATGACTGTGGTATTGTGAAGCTCAGTGAGGAATTCCACCACACGAGGCACTGCAAATGCAAAGCAAGTGGATATTATTAATTAGGTGTCATTTTGTGTGTGTTTTAGTATGTTTAGGAAGTTTCACACTTACATTCTACCCTTAATCTGGCACTGGTGCAGTCATCTTTGGACTCGCAAGCATACTCTCCAGCATCTTCTTTGGTGAGACGATGGATTGTGAGACTCCTCTCTGTCCCATTGGCACGGATAGAGAAGCGACGGCTGGGAATGATCTCCAGACCATCCTTCTTCCACTGGACATCTGCTTTAGCCTTGCATAGCTCACAGGAAAGTGTTACCATACCATCTTTATGAGCCACTGTGTCAACCAGTGGCTTAATAAATTTAATACGCATATCTGTAATACACACAGGTTACATGGTTATTATTTTACATCGAACAATGTTGCATTGATAATGCTTTGCTCCGTCACAAGAAAACGTTTGATTCCAGTTACAAACCTTTGACCAGGAGACTGAAGTGCATCTCATCTGTGTTTGCATCACATGTATACTCTCCACTATCGAGTTTCTTTAATGGGTTGATGGTGAAAGTGCGAGTCAAGCCCAGGTTGGCTATGTGGAAACGTTCATCGCTGATTTGAGTCCAGTCTTTAAGCCATCGCACTATTGCACTGGGTCTAGAAACCATTGCAGTAAGAGTGACAGACTCTGCTTCATAACCAGTAACCAAGTTCACCTCTTCTTTGTTGAGGAACTCAACAGCTGGCTCTGGAGATTAATACAACACATAAGGCATATACGGTTTAATTAAGTTTTTTAAGGTAAATGAAGAACGTCCACAGTTATAACAAATCTAGTTTAAAACCTAGTGCCATTTTTTTATTATTCATTTTTAGAATTAAGATGTCATGTGGTGTAACCATTAAGCAAGTAGGGAGTCAGACCACATGGCAATTTATAGCTTTGAAAATAAAGGTAAACTAAATTTTCTTTTCTTTTTCTCCTTAATATTTCTACATGGAAGTTAGACCACATGCCTGTGTTGGTCACACCACATGATTTTAATTAGACCAACTTTGAAAAAACTATTAAAAAGCAATCATTAGTTAACAATTTAAAAACATGTAGAACAGGTTTTTGAACACAATCATTATATTAAGGAAAGGAAAATAAATACAGTACCTTGAACTTTAACAATGGTTATCATTTGGTCGTCAGCAGCATCACACATATATTTCCCAGAGTCAGAAAGAAGGATGTTGGATAAAGTCAGTTTATGGAGTGTTCCATTGCTTTCAATATGTGTGCGCTCATCAGAGACCAATGGCTTATCATTAAATAGCCATGTAACTGGTGCATTAGCTCGAGAAACCTCACAAGCTAAGATGAGATCATCTCCTGTCACCATCTCCTGATAATCAGGATCCCCAGAATTGCCAATGATCTTCACTGATGGCTCTGAGTTAATCAAAAACATGTTATTATGACTTTTGTTTGGTATCAACAAAATATCGGGACATTCTAGGATCATGCACAGGTTCACATCAACACAACTGAAAGACATGTTTTACCTTGTACAGTGACATGAAATGAAATCGAATCATCTTTAGCATCAAGCATATATTCTCCAGAGTCTTTGCAGCTCTGCACAGAGAATGACCAACGTTCTGAAAGTACCTTCCTCCTCAAAACAGAAACGTTCATTCTCCTCAATAGGGCTTCCATTTTTATACCAATTGACCACACCATTGGACGTAGACAGCTCACACTCTAATACAGCATCATCATATAGCACAACCTTGTGCTCACTCTTGATCTGATCTTTATTTAGGATTTGTACTGGTGCCTCTGGAAGAGATAAAGATAAACAAAAACTAACCTTCAGGAAAAAATTACAAACAACTAAAAAGAAAGAAAAGTCAAAGAAATAGTGGTTTACCATCATACCAGTAATTTTGACTTTAAAATCCATTGTGTCATCCAAGGCATTGCAGGTATATATCCCAGAATCCTTCAGTGTTGGAAAATGAATAGTAAGCTTGCGTTTGAGGCCATTCTCTGTAATTGTGATGTTGCTGCTCTCTTCCACCTTCACTCCATCTTTCATCCAACACACCTCTGCATTATCACGGAAACATCAAGCTCTAGGACTAAAGGTTCACCAGCAAAACTCTCTGTAATGCTGCCTGTCTCCTTGGAGCAAGAAAGTTTAACAGGGGGCTCTGTTGAAAAAAGTATCATCAACAGAATTTCATTAAAAAAACACACACACAAAAACAAAACTTCTGAAGAAAATTAATCTCTTAAATCAATAAACCCCTATATTAAACCTCTATACATCTAGAATAGAATATTATCAAATATTCTTTCTAAACACTACACAAAATTACCTTCTACTTTCACCCAAAATGTGACAGAGTCATCTGCAGTCTCGCATACATATTCTGCAGAATCATAAATGGTAGCACAGGGAATGACCAGCCTGTGGTAAATCCCTCATCCTCCAATTTCAAGTTATCATTTTCTTCCACTTCCATGCCATCACAAAACCAGCAGACTTCTGCATCTGCTTTGGAGATCTCACAGGTCAGGACCAGCTTCTTAGAGCTCAGTATACACACATCAACCTCTGGCTCTCTGGGGGACACAATGCGGACTGGGGTCTCTGGGTTTAGAAGAGGAGCGTAATGGTTAACAAAACATGAAAAAAAAACACATGTTGCTGGTTTTTGATCAATTATATATGTATATCTTGAACTTGCTATCTAATATAACAAACATTTGGTTCTAATAGCAATAAAGAAGGGAGAAACATATCCTTTGATACTTACCTGTAATAATGAGCTGAAAAAATATTGAGTCTCCACCTGTGTCGCATACATACTCTCCAGAATCCCGTTTGGAAGCACAGAGAATGGTTACTGTCCTGTATGGGCCTTTAGCACTGAGTCTTACATTCTCACTTTCATGAAGCTTTAGGCCATCTTTAAACCAGTGAGCCTGTCCATTTGATCGAGAGAGTTCACAGCTCAGGACAATCTCCTCAGAGACATAACGCTCCATGTGGATGTCATCTTTTGGGTCTACAATTGTAACCGGAGGTTCTAGACAGAAGTCAGTTAATGTTGTTAGTTTTTCTCGCAGTTTATGTGGACTGTGACTCAACTTTTTTGTAAGGTGATGGTACAAAAAATATGTTAAACATAACACTTAAAGAGAAACAGTATTTTGACTGTTACCTTTAATGTTGACAGAAAACGACATGGTTTGGTCGCCTGCTTGGCAAGTATACGTTCCAGCATCTGCCAGCGCGGCTGAACGTATTATAAGTCTTTTCATGGTGCCTTCAGACTGAATGGTGATGTTGTCTGACTGCAGAACTGCAATTCCATCTTTAAACCAGTAGGCCGTTTCATCTGGTCTGGAGAGTTCACACGTCAGAACCACAGGGTCCAGTTCCATAGCGCTTTTCTGCCTCTCTTCAAGTGCAATCTCTTTAAATAACACAGGGGGGGCTGATGGGAAAAGAAGATTTTATTTAAATCATTACGAATAAAATATAATACAAATAATATGACACAGCATATTCAGGATTGTTAAATTATCCGTGGACATGCACACCTACTAATAATTACTAATAATATGTTACCTCTGGGAGACATTATCAGGAGACATGTGTTAGCTTTCACTGTTATGCTGATGATACTCAGCTTTATATTTCTTTGCAGCCCAGTGAAACTCACCAAATTGACAAACTAACAGAATGCATAGTCAATATACAAAACTGGATGATGAGTAATTTCTTAATGCTAAATTCAGAAAAAAACAAGTAATAATCTAGAACAATGTCTAACTCTTGAGGGCTGCTCCGTTAATGCCTCTTCATCAGTTAGGAACCTAGGTGTGCTGTTTTGATATGTGTGCTAGCAAAACATATCAAAATGCAAGCTATGCTCTCAGTGTCAAATGCAGAAATTATAATTCATGCGTTTATGACCTCAAGGCTAGATTATTGTAATGCTTTATTGGGTGGTTTTTCTGCAAGCTTGATAAACGAACTTCAGCTGGTTCAATATGCAGCAGCTAGAACTAGAACGTATGAACATATTAGCCCAGTTCTGTCAACACTGCACTGACTCCCTATCAAACATCAGACAGATTTTAAAATTGTGTTAATTACTTATAAGGCACTGAATGGTTTAGCTCCTCAATATTTGAGCGAAGTAGTCCTGTATGTTTGCTGCGCTCCTAAAACTCTGGCTGTTTGATAATACCCAGAATATCAAAATTGACTGCAGGCTGCAGATCCTTGCAGATTGATAATTCTAACACTATCCAATGCACACAGCAATGCACACAACAAGTTATAATAAACAATGCACAACAATGTTTTGGTGAATTATTTTGTTTTGCTAATGCAACCCCATAAGAAAAAAATAAATCCTTTCAGTGATAGGGTTAAATTATGTATTTTATTCAGTTTGTTTTCATTTGTATTTGTAATGTGTACTCTTTTCTTTTTAAGGTTACCTTTCCACATATCATTACGTTATGTAGCGTAAAAAAGTTAGTTAGAAATGCACAGGGGAAACGTGGCGCATACAATTTTGTTTGTTTGCATTTGGTGATTGGATATCCTGTAGTTTAAACCCGCCCCAAAAGGTCAGAGTAATCCGATTGTATAATAAGAGAGATGAGATAAAAAATTGGCACTTTCGTTCAATTGTTTGTAACAGTGTGTTTTTTTTTCTTTTGTATTAATTGCTAAGATACAGCTAGCCCACAATATGGGTTAACGTCAAGTTTATCGGGAGTTTTTGAAGAACGCTTGGACATTGCCGCCTCGACCGCTAACTTAGTGCATCAGCTGTACTAAAGTGTGTGTTTCGAAACGTTCACACGATCGCTGTCGTTGTGTACTGCTGTGAGACTTTTCTTTGTTGGATCTCGAGATCGCAGGACTTTTTTTCTTTTATTCCTCCGGATAGCGCACCCAGCTACCGGAAACGTTGAGTGTTCCTCCGGCATCATGGGACGCCTCGGCGGGGGAACAGGAATATTCAGGGATCGTGATCCGGGAACGGGAAGAAGGGGTACTGTGTGTTTGTTTGTTTGTTCGTTTGCTCACTCGAGTGAAGCGGCCAGTTTAAGTTTTAAGGCCTCAACACACACCAGCCACGACACAGGCCTGCAGCGGGGAAGGGAGGTGTGTGATTCCTGTGAGTGTGTGTGTGTGTGTGTGAGATTGTGTGAGCCCACTGTTGTTGCTGTTTGTTTCGTTGACATTCTCGCTCTTTAAATTGTATTGAAATTACATTTGATTTATTTAACCAGTTTAGGAAAGGTAACTTGTCTGCAATCCCATAAGTTAAAAGAGGGAGGGAGATACGTGGTTTGGGGCAAATTGAGATTTTGAAATTATTCCACTTAACTGAAGTATCTTGCTTAATTTTATTTATTTTTTTACTGTTTCAGATTTCTATTTCATTAAATTACTCTTTTTCTATTTGCGAAACCATCTTGTTTTAGTTTCTTGAGGGTATTGACTCAGGAAATAAAGGATATATTAGGTATAATCAGAGAGAGGGGGCCTTAATTCAACATCACAAGGCATTTGTTTATGAACCAAGAGCAGTCCTTAGAAATTTCTACTTCAGAAAGAGAGGGGGTGCTACACTAAAATGGTCCAGCTGACCATTTATGGTTGTAATGTTGTACAAGTACATATAGTGTATAAGTGCATATAGTTTTTTACCTTCAACATTCACAGTAAATGTGAGAATGTCGTTGTTTGATTGGCAGGTGTAGACTCCAGAATGAAAGTGCTCTGCTGACTGAATGACGATCCTCCTCATGTTGCCATCTGATTGGATATTCAGACCTTCTTCTACTTGTAGCTCCTGTCCATCTTTAAACCACTGAACGATGGCTGTGGGATGGGACACCTCACAGTACAGCACAATGGGATTTCCTACCTCAGTGGTCTTCTTGGTGTCCATTTCTGACATTGGTAAGAATTTCTCCTCAGGTGCTGCAAAACAGTACGTATAGAATTATCTATGAGATCTTGAATTAATACATTTTTAAATGCATCTTGATTTTATTGCAAAAGAATTGGTCAATGAATATGTGTCAGGGGTTTTTTTATTATTTTCCTCCATAAGTTTAATCAAAATCTGTTCAATTACAGATATCTGATGACATATGCAGGTCAGCTCCAATCATGTCATCAATTCATTTTATATTTAGTAAGACACAGTGACTCAAACCTAAATATCTAAATACTGACCCTTAATCTGTAAGGTCGCTTGAATCTCGTAAGCCAGTGGCAATGAAGGTGATTTCAGCTCCATCGCATACACATTTGGTACTTCTTGAATTCTTAGAATGTGTTGGTTTTTTGACTGAGTGATGGAGAAGAGTCCACTATCCTGCAGTTGCTGGCTGTTCAGGAACCATGTGCCAATCAAGTTAGCAGAGAGCTCAATGAAAAACACAGCATCCTCCCCTTCAGTGACCACAGCGTTCTTCAGAGGGGTTTTGATCTTTGGACCTGGGACTGCAGACAATATAATAGACATTATATCATGTTATTGTAAAGTCCAATAGTTCACTTAGATATAATTATTTACCTTTACTTAGTTGTACTTAAAATTACTTGCTGCTATGAAAGCCTTACTTAAAATATTCAAGTAGCCACAACAAAACTAATGACATTAATTCACCAGTGAGAGGCAACAACAAAAGAAGGAATAATGGAGGATGCGAACAAGCAACGTTTTGAATTTGTGCAACGACCACCGAGTTTACTGAAACCGGGAAGAAGGAGGAGGATTTTACCACTGGATAAACTGTTTCCACACAATAACAATAAGGTAAGTTCTAATTATTGTCAATGTTTTTGTTCATTAACTGAAAAAACTATACATTTATCATTATATTTATACTTATCGTGTTGGGTGTAAACAAGCCTTACACCAAGTCGCTTTGGATAAAAGCATCTGCAAAATGATTAAATTCGCAGACTGGCATTAGACTAATATTACGTATGTATGATTGATACCGAGTGGTTGAGCTAGGTATTGCTGTCCAAATTCCAAATATCGGAGAATATTTTTCGGTTTGCATGCTTTTTTGAATAAGGTGAACTAGTTCAATTTTACAGTGTACTACTATAGTGTGCATGTACAAACAAACAAATCACCCTATACTATGAGTATTGTAGGATCTTATTGATGTTCCTCACTTATACAGTAACTACAGTTACTGTCTCTTTAGATAAATGTGCTAAATGAATACATGCAAATGAAATATGTTTAAGAGTACATCCTGTACGGTGAAAATGCCAAGCCTAATCTCACTGAAATTAAAGAAAGTTTGTAAAATTGTAATTTTACCCAGATGAACTACTTTGGGAAACTCCACATGTCCGCTTCTGCCGTATTTATTGACACAGCAGATATGGAAACGGTAATCTCCCTCACATGGCACGCTGTCACCTAGGACCTCAGCAGAAGTGGCTGTCTCTGCTGTCAGACATCTCTGCCACTCCTGAGAGCCCACTTCCTGGCGTTCTAGCACATACACTGACTTAGTAGAGTTTTGCAAGTTAGGTGATGCTGACCAGGAAAGGGTGGCACCATTTAAACAGTCAGTGTTCATTTGGACACTCACAGGACAGATGGGGGAGGGCAGTGTCGAGCAGCTGAATGAAAAATCAGAATGCTGTAAATCTCAGGCTAAATAATGAATTCCACACAAAAATATTTAGTAGAAATAAATCTCTTTCTCTGTTGATTTTTTTTTTTTTACAATAATAATAAGTTGTGCATCACAAAGCCATGTGTGTATTATCTTACTTTTGACTCTGAGTTTGGAGCTTGTTGTCGATCTGCCTGCCATGAAGGTAATAGTGCCTGAGTCTTGATACGATGTATTGACAAAAACCAGGATGTGGGTTTTGCCAAAAGACTTGACAATGGTTTGATGTGTTTCTTGCAACTGCAGTCCATCTTTAAACCAGCAGATATCCATATCATCTTGTTCTACCTCCACAAAAAAAGCTGCATTCTCTCCTTCCATCACCTCCAACCTCCTTGGAAGTTTCTTCACAATTGTACCTACCAGAAAAATGTTCAATAATTGAACCAGATCTTTGTATATCAAACTGCAACGTAAATTCTCAAACGTATCAAGTTACTTATATGAAAGTGTTAACATGTCAACCTAAAACCCGAATTCCAGAAATGTTGGGTCATTTTATTTTTCTTATTTGCATAAAATTAAAACTAAAAGACTTTCAAATCACATATTTTATTCACAATACAACATAGAGAACATAGCAAATGATTAAACAAAAACAGACACTTTTATCCACTAAATGAGCTCATGTCAAATTTAATGCCTGCTACAGGTTTCAAAAAAGTTGGCATGGGGACAACAGTGGGCTGAAAAAGCAAAGAACTGTGAAAAGATTCAGGTGGGAGAACATCTAGCAAACTGACATGAGGTCTGTTACACGATTAGCTATAAAAGGGATGTCTTAGAGAGGCAGATGCTCTGCAGTCAGTGAAAGAGCGTTTAAAAGGATTGTGGAATACTTTAAAAACAATGTTCCTCAACATCAAACTGCAATGGCTTGGCAAATCTTATCATCTACAGTGCGATATATCACCAAAAGATTTAGAGAAACGGAGAAATCTGTGTGTTTAAGGGACTGTGTGACCCTCTGACAACGCTGCATCACTCATCAGCGTGATTCTGTCATTGAAATTACTTAATGGGCCCAGGAACATTTACAGAGACCACTATAGGTAAACACAATCCATCATGCCATCTGCAGATTCCAACTAAAGCTCTATCATGCAGAAAGACAGCAATATATGATCATGGTCCAGAAGCACTGTTGTGTCCTGTGGGCAAAGGCTCATTTAAAATAAACAGTTGGAAAAGTGTTCTTTGTTCAGACAAGTTAAAATTTGACATTATTGTTTTGGAAATCACTGATGCTGTATTATCTGGGCTAAAGAGTGATGTGATTTAAATTTTTATTTCATTTGATCAAAATTGAAAAAATGTCGCAACATTTCTGGAATGTGAGTTGTGATTCTCTCTGTACTTTACCTTTAACTGCCAGTTCTGCAATGGTCTTTCCACCATCAGGCATCTCACACAGGTAAACTCCGTCATCGTCTGCCCCAACATTTTGTATTGTTAGCCTTCTCCGTGTTCCTTTCTGTTCTATGTTATACTTATTTCCCGCCAGCAGCCTCTGATCCTCCAAGTACCAAGCTGTGGAAATGGACTCTTCCGGAACCTCACATTCCAGAACGGCAACATCCCTCTCCCTGACCTCTGCGTCTAGAAGAGCTTGCTTAAATCGGACCGGGGGCCCTATAAACAGATTTGATAAGTGATTAAAACAAATCACACTGCAGATGTAGTATGAAACAACAAATGTGTTAATTATCTAAACGCACTATACATATGAACCAAACAACGTAAAGTTAGAAAATACATCAGCTGGGATGTGGCAGGCCAATGACAGTGGTTAAAAAAAAGGTTGTGGTCATGCAGTTACCAGGAAAGAACATAATCCTACAGGCTTAATTGCACCATACAAAGCCTAAGCTATGCCCCATTGCATTGTTGATAAGATTGCAGTGATGCTGTCACTCAGGAATGTACTGAGCTCTGTGGCTTTTCTCACCTTTCATCATGCTTTGGTCAGTGTTCATCGAATACATGACTTCACAACTAAATATATACCCACAAAGTTAGACAGCCACTGTTATATTATGGTCATGAAGAGTAAGAAATGTATTACAGTAATCTTAAAGTAATTCAACCAATGTTATATTAACATATTGGAAAAATAAACACAAATTAGGTGGCCTTATGTACTTATATATCGAAAAATATATGTTTTGTTTATATTATATTGCAAAACACTTTTGCTGCTTTTGTGGTGGGATATGGATATGGCTAGGGACAGGTTAGGTGTTAAAACTGTAAGGTGGGTTAAGCTGTAAGGGAGAATGCATCAACAGTGCAAGAAATTAATTATGGATGCAATTACATATTGGTATTTTTTAAATATAAGTAAAATGTAAAAACATTTATGTACACAATACGAGCCAATGATTAATTTATATGTATGTAGTAGTTAAGGACACCTAATTTAAAGTGGGACCCCAAGGGTATATCCGTGTTATTAATATACCATAGTCACATATCATAACCATCTTAAGCACACAGCAACATATATTAACATATATAATGGGAGATAACAGTTATATGACAACTCACAAAACAACCAAGACAAAGATCTTAGGCATATTTTAGTTTTAGGATTCTTAGTGAAGGAGTAAGAATGTTTAAAGTAGGAACTGGACTGTCAGAGAACCCAGAGATATGTTAGTTCTTACAGATATGTTAGGAATTAATAAAACATAGTTGACAATTAAAAATGAGTTACCTTTAACTGACAGTTGCACAGCACTTAGTGTGTTTCCCAGTGCGTTTGAGGCAGCACATATGTAGAGTCCTGTATCCTGTTGCTTACAGTACAGTACTTTCAAGGTGTAATACCCCTCTCTATCTTCAAAAATTAGAAATCGTCGACCCGGCACAATATTCTCTCCATCTTTCTTCCATACGATCTCTGGTTTAGGCTTTCCTGTGACATAGCAACGGAATTTGGCATGTTTGCCTTCTGTGACTGTGAATTTCTTAGCCTTCGACACATTTAAGTGAGGCTCTTTTGAGTGTTTGGCCCTTGATTGTTTTGGTGAGTAATGGCCATTGGTGTAGCCATTTGCCTTGCTTCCCACTCTTTGTTCTGGAATGGGCTCTACCAGGAGCACAGCTCCCGTCATCGCTTCTCCATACTTGTTGACTGCTTTGCACATGTAAACACCTCCATCTGGGGCTCTTGTTCTGAAAACCTTCAGCTGGAACCAGCCACCATCTTGCTGGCCCACATGGTAGTGGGAACTTTCATAGATCTCATTCAACTGTTTACCATCTTTTTCCCATACCACTTGCGGTAAAGGCTCACCAGACAGTTTGCAGGAGAATGCAGCATCTTCTCCACGGTCAACTCTTAGAGAAAGAGGCTTGATCAGAAAACGAGGCTTGTTGTCTTGGAATGGGTCTGCTTTCTGTACTACCACATCCTGTTGTTGATTCATAATCTTGATTTCTTGTTCTGGTGGAATAATTTTTACTATTTCAATTTGTTGTGGCGGTGTTGGGGCTGGCTGTGTTTGCTGAAGCTCCTGGGGCTCTTCTTCAACTTTAAGGGTAGCTGCTGCATATGTTTCCCCAATGTTGTTTTTAGCTCGGCAAATATACTGACCAGCATCTTCCATTGTCACCCCAGAGATGTAAAGGCCGTACACCTTGCCATCTTGTGTAATACGGTAACGACCCTCAGGAAGAATAGACTCATTTTTACGCTCCCAGATCACATCTGGTTGGGGATCTCCACCAATCTGACATTTAAGAATAGCATCTGTTCCACATTTCACCAGAACTGGACCTTGGGTAACCAAGCACACGTGGAGCACCTCCAAATACATCCATATTTTTTAATGTCTTGTAAGCCCTTTGTATGTGTTATTATTGGAATTAGGAATGGCACAAATATCTGTGGCACATACCCAGCTCTGGAAAAACAAAAACAAACACAGTGTTTTTTTCTTTCTTTATCTCAATAATTTGGAAACTCATAGCTCAATTAATCACTAATAAATACATAAAACTCTGACTAATTTAAAAGTAAAAACACAGTTCAAGAACTTTCAGAACTGTAACAAGTGTCAAACACTCCATTTTGTACATTCTTTTGGATCCAGGGCAAGAACATTTTGCAACCTTCCTTCCTCTCTCTCTCTCTGTCTCTCACACACATTGTTTTTGTGGTTCATGGGGACTCTCCATAGCCTTAATAGTTTTTATAATGTACTACCCGTATTTTCTAATTCTAATTTTAATAGTTTAAGACTACGTTGCCCTCCATTTAAACATTTACTAAAGAGTATAAATTTTTTCTGAATGCAACAAGGTATTTTTATGCACACTACTGACACCAAAGCTTGATTCCAGTGTCACCCCATCAGCTGCTGTCAATGGTCTCACTTTCAGTGTCAATGATAATACAAGACCTGTTGAATTATGTTTTTGAGTAGAGTAATAACGTTTTTTTTTTTGTTCAAGTACAATAATAAAGATGCAGTAGTACAGTTAATAACTGTAGTGCGAGTGTTGTGCCTTTTCACTATAACAGTGAGACGGTGAACATTCGTGACGTAATGTAAGTGCATTTTTCCATTCTGCTGTTACTGTGTCACCTACTGCTGTCAATTTTCTTCTAAGGGTACAAAGCAGTGCATATTGTAAACTTTATGTGCAATAGTGAAACATTCCTTGCATAAAGGAAGTCCTCTTGCAGCATTCAAGATAACTCCAGTCCCCATCCCCTACTTGAGCCCAGACAGCTGGTGCTGTTTATCAGGAGGAAGCATTTAAAATAGTCTGTCCAAATAAAGACGCGGGAGAGTTGGCCATGTGCGGCATAAGACAAAGCATGTTCACTCTGACAAATGCTTGTCATTCATACCTTCAGGATTCATCACTTTTCATTACATTTCACACTATGGCTGGTGTTCTATCCAAGTCAGTAAAGAAAAGTTTTACCGTTTAAAGGACATTGTACATGAAATGTTTTTAATTGTATGGTGAATTTACACAAGAGCAGATGTTTTGTTTGTTCTGTCACATCTCAGTTTTTAGTGTCTTGCATCAAAATATGCTATGTCAGCATAAATGTAGTTTAACTGTTAGAACAAATATTTTTCAAATTGCGTGTTTCAGTAAATAACACAGTAAATGAACAAGGAAGCTATATGAAAATTCAAATCAGAGAATGGGGTAAACGAACTGAAAGAATTTGTTGGTGATCTCCATTGGATCAAATTGCATTCCTGGGCCTGTTGGGCTTTACGTCCAAGGCGACTGCTTTCGAAAAGACCACTGAGTGCATGTTAAAGACATAATGCATAAATAGTAATCTGGTCATGAAAATATTAATCAGGTCATGCTTGATCATTTTTCCGGAAGTGTCCAGTCAAGTAATATGAACCATGCCCTAATAATAGTCAGATGAATAGTGCATACTTTTGCCAATATAATGTTAATATCTCTCTATCTATATAACCATGACCAAATAATCACAGTAAGATGTGTAAATAACAGCATACTGGGTAATAAAGTAGTTTATGTGTTCTTAAAAAGATACATTAACTTATAATAATTATTTATCAATTACTTACTATTAAATAATATAGTTTATCAATTAATTATTAACATTCAGATAGTTATGCACGTCATGAAAGTTTAATAAATATATCTGAAAGTGGAAATACTGATATGTTCATCATTATATGATGTTTGCTCATGATCACTAATCGATGTACTATTATAAATGACCTTTTTTATATATATATTTCACAGGTTCACAGTTGATTATTTGCTTCCTGTCAATGACATCCAAAAGATATTAACTAGAAAAAATGTTTAGAAAAAATGTTATCTGTGAGTGCGTCTTTAAGTCACATATTAAGTAGTCTATATCTTATACTTCTGCATTCTTTGTATGTTCGTAGTAAAGCTCCAACAGAAAAATGAAACATTTTATTTTGATAGTCTGTAAGAGAAGTAAGTAATTTGTCAACCGGCAGTCATTAGACTATCTGCTTAATAACTTCTCTCTGCTTAATACATAATTTAATTTAATGAAATAACATACAACATACTAACTATGAGAAACGTATTCTACTAACAGTTTTCTCTGAGAGTTAGTACACATGTAGTTGAAAATCCACGAGAATTAGTTGACATATAGTTACAAATTTACTTCTAGTTAGTAGAATATTTAAAGTGCACTATTAAAATAAATTGTAATTTGAAATGTGAATGCATTTACCTAGTCATTATTTTTTATGACATTTACATTGACAAAGAAGACACCGTCATAGAAAGTAAGCATCTTAAAAGTAAACTCACGTGTCAACGGCGGTATCAGATCAGCATTTAGGACCAGCCAAAACACTAATCTCCAGGCCCTCTTCTAAGAGGATTGTGACCCTGCTGTCAGCTTTTCTTCTTTAGGAAATGACCTTTGACCTCTGTGTTTGTTATGATTTTGAAAAAATCATATCATTAACAGTTGCAAGTCCTATAAAATATTCCACACGACAGATGCTTTGGTCTTCTGAACACTAACGTTAATCCATCCAAGTTGATCTCCAATTCTTTGTTCCTTGAGGTTCTTGATGTGTCTCTGTATACGGGTGCTTCTCATATGTGCCTTTCAGTGTGACTAAGCTCTCTTCTTTTTCACCACCGCCAAACAATGAATGTGTCATATGGTACAGGGGCCTGCGTCGTTGTCAGCTCAGAGCCAATAAATGCTTTCACAGCTGCCACCCATCCTACTAAACATAGCACAGCTATCATCTTTGGGGGAGTAGTGGGCTGCAAAGGTTAAATTTAGACCACCTAACCACTTGACCCTTTCCACTTGGCAGGGTCTGGTCCTTTTGGGAAAAAAAAAAAATACACAAAAAAATGGACTACATTTCCTTTTTATGTTACCATACAATATTCAAAGACAATCATTGCAGTCACTTTTTGCAAAACTGGGATGACAACACTTTTCAGTCAGAATCATAAAAAGTGACCAAAGTTGATTAGGTTACGAAAGCAGTATACTGTTCAAAATGAAGATTAAAATGTGTTGGATACTTTCTGGATTTCAAATTCTGTGTAACAAGTTTAGTTTTTTCAAATAATTAACTACAACTATAGCTGTGAGCTAATAAATAAATTAATTAAATAGCAATATGTGGTTAGTTCTAAGAAAAGCTCATTATTTGTTAGATGCTAATTGGTTTGATGTTTGTAGTTAGCTCTATATTCGTATTAAATATTTTTATTAAATCCAAGATCTAGGTTTTTCCATGTTATCAGAGATCCTTGGATCACCCTTTAAAATCTCTCTAAGCACTCTAGAGACTATAACTATGACACCCTGACCTATTGTACAGACATAATTCATAGTTTTCAAAAACAATATAAAACCTTTTTACCCATTTAAACCCATTTATTTATGAGTTTCCATTCACTAACAGGTCAAAGTAAATACATACTAAAAGGTATTTTCCTTGTTTTCCTCCCTATGGCAATCAAATGCTTGGCATTACTGCCCTACAAGCTAGTAAATATGGAATGACTTATCTTGTAACATAGTACGTAGTATATGTGCTATACTATGTATTTTCAGATAGCTTTAATGTGATAAACCTCAGAAAATGGTCGAGTGGTGTGATTCAGCTGGGACTGAGAGATTATTATACATTATTGCTCAACATAGCATGACCAAATACTCATGCTGTCAGAGTGGAACAAAGGTGAAAAAAAGAGTGTTGCAATGATCCTCCGAAGCAACGAACAGATCCGCCACACAGAGTTACTGTAAATGCCAAACAATTCCAGAACAAAAAGAGGATCCGAAGAGCTTTCTTTTTAAGGTATTGTGTACATATATACATATATATATATAATTAATCTTACAGATTTCCTGAGAATAATTACTCACACAAGTAATCTTTTTTTTTAATGTTTTTTATGTCTCTGATGTCTTATTCAAATACGGTCGACATTACAAAAGATTTTTTTAGCTTTACAGTAGATTTTAAACTTTTAAACTACATTTTGTCTTAATAGACAACAACTAAATATTAGATATTCTGTTCATTATATCAGTTTCTTGTTTGCTGGATATTTATATATGTCTAAAGCGATTGTTAACAATTGCTATATATTTATTTTAGTAGGTATATAGCATATTTAAGCTGTTATTGTTGATGCTACTTACTTATTTATCTTGTGTAATGCCTTTTTTACTGTATTTTGAAGTTTCCTGGAGCTACACAGTTGATTCCAATGGAAAATGCCAGGAAATCCCTTGATGTGTTCTCAACTTCCCTTTCAAAGTAACTGTTATTGTATTATGATTGTCTGCTTATATGCTAATTGTTGTTCTATTAATCCAACATTAAAGTTCCTTCCTTATATTTGTATCTGTTTGTTTGTTTGTGTGTGTGTGTGTGTGTGTGTGTGTGTGTGTGTGTGTGCGTCACATCCACAGATGCATATCAGCCTGTGGTTCTATGACACAGCAGCTCTTACCACGTTGGCCTCAGCACTCCAGACCCTTCAGGGTCATCAACTCTGACCGCTCTATTAAGAAAGGCATCATGGCAAATGACCTGAGGACCTAAAGAACAAGGTGAGGACAAGAATTAGAAGGATTAGAGATACATTAAGAAATACATTCAGGACGTCCCTGTTTCTGCAAACTACTAAATATTAAGTGCATTTGACCATTGACACACTTGAAAATATTTATCAATGGTACTGGAGCTTGATATATAAAAGTCAAATTAAGATACTTTTATATTTAACACTATAATGTCTAATTTTATGTCTAATAACTATTAACAGTCAAATGTCTAATTTTTGTTGAATTAAACTATGCTGGATCACATAATGTTTCTTCAATTACAACTGGTATTCACTTTGACTCTTAGTAGCAGTTAAAATAAATGATTATATGTGATAACTCAAAAGTTGGAGGGTTAGTGCCACGGTGAGCCGGCCTAAGAACTAGAGCACTTACTCTAAAGATCCTTGAATGCTTTTTCTCTTCTAGGTGATTGATATATTCCACATGCATTGCATGAGGGCTTTAGTGTTGGATGAGGATGGAACTGGAGTGGATACGGAGGACTTTTTTCAAACCTTAAAAGACAACACTGTCCTAATGGTCTTAGGGGAAGGACAGAAGTGGGCTCCACAGCAGGTCAGTGTTTTCATTACAGTACAGATGCATCATTAAAATTAACGTAATGCATTTTCATCATGGACTGTGTTCATTTTATTAGCTTTCTAGTGCTCACACCATTGATATTAAATTCTATACTCCTTAGCATAGCTCCCACTTACTGCCACACAACATATTGCCTAGTATATAGCTTAATTAGGGACGCAAGTTTATGTTCAGCTGTTATTAATATGAACTTTGATAGCACCTCCTGGTGGATCCTTCTAACTGCACAGACTGAGTTTAGATCTTGAGCAACAGACATCTGAGAGTCATGTCTATTCTCAGCTTATTGACCTATTTCTTATGAAAATAGCAACATGTCAGCCAGTGAGTTGAAGGTGAAAAAGGTGAAGGAGGTTTGAAATGTTGTGATAAGTCGGTTGGACAGAGATAAAAGACTTAAAATCTCAGATAATGTTACATGATCTTAAATGAATTGTTGATCAAAATTAATTTAGATATCAACACGTTCATAAAGGACACGTTCTCTCTTTTTTCCTTTTTCAGAAACACCTTCGGATCAGAAGAAAGTAGGAAGGGTGAGTGTGAACAATCAAATGAACCTCCTTAAAGCATATCTGATGTCAAGTTTTTTTATTATCATTTCTCTCCTACATTGCGTCTCTAGGAGTACAAAACATACAGCCTCTTTCAAAAGCCTACAGTTGTTAGATTACTTGCTCTGTCTTGTCTTCTAAGAAACATTTTTAAAGGTCACGGTACCTTGTAAGCAGTCAATCCGGAACGCTCTACATAGGCAGCATCAGTCAGGTGACCTTTACATGTTCCTAGGCAACCAACCTGTGCTCTTCAGGATTAGACCTAGGCTTTCACATCAAACTTCAGGCAGGGCATGGATATAACACTGTATGCTAAATGTTTGATTCTACACCAGCTCAAAAGTGAAAATCAATAGCAGTGCATTTGAACAAACCACTACAAAATACAACAGAAAAAACTATAATAATGCAGTATATATATGCAGTATAGATATATTGGTGTAGAATGTTGTACTTGTTTGTATATATATATATATATATATATATATATATATATATATATATATATATATATATATATATATATATATATATATATATATATATATATATATATATATATATATATATATATATATATATATATATATACTGTATAAACAAAGTCCATCCAAGCGAAGCATACATTTAATGATTCATAAGAATTTGTCATTCTAAGAATATTTAAGAGAGACCTACATTTTGGAAGAATTTCTAATATTAATACTGTTAATAATAATAATATTTCTAATAATAAAACTGAACCAACTTCCTTTATAATACTGTTTCTCTTTTTATAGCACTTTCATGCTATAAAAGTGCAAAAATGTGAAAAATAATGGTCATTTTTAGAAGAGGCATCACGCTGAAAGAAAAGCAAACTCACAGCAGGAAGGGCACATCTTTCGGCTGGCCATTCGTGAGATATTGTTACTGTCTCTTGTAAATAAAAGATAAATGTATTATCTATTCTGGCCTAATGATATTTAATAAATTATTTTATTTTTTATTTTTAATAACTTATTTTACATTATAATAATAATAATAATGTAAACAATTTATTAACTTTTGTTAGTAGTAATATCACAAAAGGACATTCTAAGTACAGAAGAAACATTATTATATAAATCAAAACAGTAAAAGAAACCAAAAAATGGAATTAGAAAAAAACAATAAATGCTAGGGAAAATAACCAAGACCTAACAAAGTACAATCAAATTCAAGTGCTTAGCAAACAAAATGAGAGAAACAAGGAATCGATAAACTACAAACTGACTACAAAACAAAAAAAGAAAACCAACATACCAAATGTCAACATATAAATCCACAGAACAGGGAAATATACTTTTTATTGCATGCTTCAGTTCCTTCACGTCTATCCTGAACATTACTTCCACCTCCCTTCATATATCCTTCTTCCAAAATTTTGGACTCAAATGCCAAATAGCATAATTTAACTTAAATCTTCTTGTTTTCCCCCTGCTCTCTCTCTCTCTCTCTCTCTCTCTCTCTCTCTCTTTTCATGTCATTACTACACAGAAACAATCAACCAAGAGCTATCCTGGATGTGGCTGGAAAAAAACAAGGAAAGATGTTGCCAAACTGACTTTTGATCTTTACAAAAATCACCCGCAGGACTTTATTGGCTGCCTGAACGTGCAGGCGACACTGTATGGAATGTATTCTGTGTCGTACGACTTGCAGTGCTACAAGGCGAAAAGAATGCTACGGTAAGTGTGTTCGTCCATGTGTGTCATTAGAAGCTCTGAATAACATCAGATGATGGAGGAAACCATGAATCCCAAGTTTTAGCAATGCTCTTGTACCCTGCTTTAGGGATTCGTTTCGAAGTTGAGACATATTTGCTAACAAGCAGATTTGGTGAAGACCAGTTTGTGTGCCACCATAAAAACATATACTTATTCAACGGACATTCAAATGCACACAAAGTGCGTGTATAAACAGTAGACAGATAATAAATGATCTTTGACAAAGGTAATATACTAAACTATATTATAGAAAGTAAACACTTTTGTCTCACTGATCTTCTTTTTCTTTCTGTTAAAAGGGAAGCTCTAAGATGGACTCTCTTCACTATGCAGACTACTGGCCATGTTTTAGTAGGAACCTCGTGTTATATTCAGCATCTCATCGATGAGGATGAGAAGACAGATGCACATCTGATATCTCCTGCATGCATCATCAAGGAGTTACATCATTAAACCACGGCTAGGGCAAACTGACAAGAGTGCACCGCTTGTTGATTTAATGCTTTATAAAATGTGTATTTAAATGAGTTATTATTAACGTCTATGTAAACAGCTAAATATGCAGTTAACAATGTTTGCAAAAAAAAAAATGTTTAACGTTATTTATCCTCACAAAAATGTAAACGCGGCTCTTCCATGTGAGAGGTTACACCACTCTTGAATTTTCAATTACACAAACACGTCTAGGGGGACGCAAGGTTACATGTGGTTTGCCACTGAAAGGAAGAACAGCTGTCCTTCCTGTCTCCCTTAGGCATCTTACAGTACGGATATTGCAGTTTATTGCTCTGGCCACATCTGAGTCAGCGGGCCTCTTTAATGTCTATGGTTTGATGTATAAAAAGTGTGAAAATATTGACTAAATTATCTTTAAAATACATTATTCTGAAAAGGGACCATTCTGTCTTTCCTTTTGATTACATGTTACAGATAGACAGAGAGATGGATAGATGGATAGATAGATGGATAGATGGATAGATGGATAGATAGATAGATAGATAGATAGATAGATAGATAGATAGATAGATAGATAGATAGATAGATAGATAGATAGATAGATAGATAGATAGATAGATAGATACTTATTTTTTTAATAAAGTATTATTTTACAATGTCAACATTGTCAACATCACTGTTGTATTATCACATATTTCCACAAGAGGGCAAACAGGGATAACAGTTCTTTGTTTGTGGATAAAAAGGGACACAGCAACTTTGCTGTGAAAAGAAAAATCTTGCTGGAAGAAATCTTGGAAAAAAAGTGGAAAAAAAAATATATATATATATATATATATATATATATATATATATATATATATATATATATATATATATATATAAGAAGAATAAAATAAATTAAAATTCAATTAAAATCAATGGACAGTAAGGAAGACTATGGTAAACTAAACAGCCTATATTGTGGCAATGCCCTTTGAACCAAAATCTTTTTATTTATGCTAAATGGACAGGAAAAATGAGACTTTTAATTATGTATGAATTGTCAGCTGTAGACTTATGGGTTGTGTCTAGAAGGGATACTGTAAAACCCAGAAGCTTTGTTAATGTCTACACATAGCCGAAAACTAAACCAACCCCTTAAAATAATGCAAAAATAGTAAATAATGTACGTTTAAAAACAGTTAGGCTTTATTGATGTGCGTACACCCTGTAGGTTTTACTGTATACCTGCTAGCCTTAACCAGACATATCTCCATTTTATCCACAAACATGTTTTGTTAGTATAGTGCAAAACTTTTTCATTGACAAACACGGTACGTATCTCCAACCAAACTCTGTGATATTACAGGTTTAACCACAGCCATTCAGCTGAAACATTTCAAACTTAAAAATGAGTCATATCAATACAATTCTATATTTGATTTTAAGGCAAAAGTCAAGGCAAAGTCCTGTTTATTATGTTCATGTTAATAAAATGTCCCCTGATCACAATTATAGTTTAGGGCCAAACTAACTTTGAGAACTTTAAACTTCCCCCACAGTGAAAAGAGGGTAGCCTACCTACTAAAACCAAGCTGCAAAAGACTGGCTCTCTACTTCCTCACTCCTTCCACATTGTCACCAGCATAGGACTGTTTCCACAGCAACACATTAAATGGCTACTTCCTTTCTTCCATGCCTATTAGTATCCAGTAGATGAAATAAGAACCATTAGGGGTGCCCTCAAGGGTTGTTCCCAAAGGACACACTCAATCTTTGTTCAAATTGTAAACATTATATTGATGCCTTTGACCATTAAGAAAAACGTTTTACATACACGTTAAGACACTGTTTTAAAGTATCATCATTCTGATGTCCTAGCTCCAATCCACACAAGCAGGTTTCCCTTAATCCACAAAAGAACGACAGCCCTGTATTGACCAGATCTGGATTAAAGTGTCTAAATTGAGTCAAAGCTGGTCCAAGTCTGGAGGCATTAGGCACAACCTAGTGTATGGGCTTTTTCAAAAATTGCTCCCCCATACCCTTAAATATGGCACAGTTTGAGGGATCAACCATTTGCAGGGATGTGTCCGAAACCATAATGCACAGTGGTTTAATGAGTGCACTCATTCAGTCAAATATACACCACACGCACCATGAGCGTACAACCTGTTTATGATCAGTGGCAGTGAATAACCAGAATGTACTCATAAAGCACTAAACGAATCACCCATCCATCTATATTCCAAACCACTTTTCCAATGTGGATTAGTGATTAACGATTTACTTAACACACTTTTTTCATTTTTTTGGCTAAAAGCATAAAAGCCTCAATTCAAATAAATAACACAAATAAAAGAAATATCTTTATTACTAGGCACTATTCCATGACTTTTTGTAATATAAATAGTGTGCGCAGTGTGTTCACCGAAGAGAAAAAGTGCACTTTAAATAACTAGATGGTGCGTTTATATAACCCAAAAGAAAGTGTGGAATGTAGGACACTTCATGCACTGTTGCTTTAACATAGCAAAGTGGGAGTGGCTATAAGACTCTGATTATGAGTGATAAAATAACTTTATATAATTCAAATAGGACATAGTTTATTGCATAATTTGTGACACAACTAGTGTTCTAGATGCATACGCAAAAGGAGTGCTTCTGGAGCACAGTTTCTGAATTCACTGACTATATTAGTGGAATAGTGATGAGAGCATAGGTGAGTGATTTAGAACATTTAGTTCAATTATTTTAGAGATACTCTCACTAAATAACGCAAGTTATATACTACAAACTTTGAGTGTTTCTTACATACTTACAAGAGATTTCTGAGAACCTCAGAAAAAGAGTTGTTGTTGCTCATCAGACTGGAAAAGGTTACAAAACTCTAATGAGGTTGCAAAGGATGCCACACTCTTAAAAAGAAAGATTCTTTATCGACGTCAGTGGTTCAGTGAAGGAAATTAAACATCCATGCAACCTTTCAAATGCAGAAAACCTTCTTTACAGATTTTTAAAATGGTCTTCAAAATGATTCTTTTAGGAAGTGTTCACTGAGAGTTTCTTTTAGGATCCAAAAGGAGTGCAGGATAACTTAAAGGCAACTCAATGCACCAGCAGGAGAACATCGAACAACTGTGGGCACGGCGGAGCTGTAAGGAGAAAGCCACTGATCTCCAAAAAGAAAATGTTTGCCTGTCTGCAGATTGCAAAGGATCATGTGGGCAAGCCAGAGGACTACTGGAAGATTGTTGTAAAAGATGGCGGGGGTAATATCATGGTTTGGGCCAGGATGATTTGCCATCATTGAAGGGAACGATCAAGTTCTAAAGGAAAATGTCTGAGAACGGGGTCTCAAGAGAAAGTAGGCTATGCCAAGAGAACAACTCCAGGCTTATACTAATTTTAACCTTACCCATAATTACACGTTTATTAATACTACTCAATAGTTTTATGTATACACTATAACAATGACACCCAAATATTGCGGAAGGAGCTGAAGCGAGCAGTTAATACTAAAGCAGTTTTGTACTAAACAATAGGAGAATGTTTGTACAAGATGTTGTGCAGGACAGATAAATAAAAAAATAAATTAGTGACAAAGAAAAAAAATCATTTGTTTGCCTGGGTCTACTTTCAGCATTGCAAAAATCTGTTGTTTTGGGTCATATATAAGGTAAAGTAAATAATAAAAAAATAAAATAAAATAAATAATAATGTCATTAAAATCTATGTGATAAACTATAGGTCAAAGGTAGGAATCAAAAAGCATTCAGAAAACATTATCTAATATAATATATGTAATTAAATAAATTATGTTAATGCATTTTTGTGATGTAATTAGTAATGAACTGCAAATTAAATACAAACCAGAACTGCTTGTGAATTATAATCTGTATCAGAAATGTGTTCTCATATCTGTTGAATAAATTTGGTTACAATCCAGCACATGTTCTGCACTGCTAAATATTTGTATTGCATGTTCAGTTTTAATGTAACGAATGTATAGGTCTCCATCACACACAATACCTGTGTTATATTGAGTATCGTGAAGCCCAGCAATTACGGTCCCCACATTCATTAGAACATTTGGCAAGCAAGTGGTTGTATGGCAAGTATGCTCTTTAAACAGTTTTAATGCATTTAAATTGCAAGTGAAACAAGTTTGATTTGGCTCAATATCTGACTATAAACTGCTTTAATCTGCAGCAAGAGATAGAGGAGGATGAAGCTACCGTGGCAATGAACACAGCTAAAAAATAGTTCATCGTCTTGAACCCGAAAAACCGGAATTTGCTCAAAATCTGGGCAGCCATTTAAACTAGCTTAATGAAATAAGCCAAGGGTGTACAATGAGATAAACTAGATAGTGGTAAACATTTACGGAAGTTACATTCATGTTCTTGATTGATATTTAAACAGTTCGAAAACAGAAAAGTACCAGACAAATGTGGGTTGAAAATCATTATAAATCATGTTTAAGCATGTTGCTAGCATGTTTGTGGCATGTTGTAACACATTAGATAACAAAGAAGCTAAGAGACTGGGCAGGGCCAGCAGAGGCATGAGATTAATTGTTGGGTGGGATCAGAGAAGATGACAGAGTTTGATGGATGATGGCAGGCACTGGATCAAGTTGTAGTCTGTCAGTCATATAATGGTCGGTATAGGGAACTTTCTCTATGAGAGGAAAAAATACATGCACAGAGAAGCCCAAATTAAACTATACCCCATCGTAACAATACATTGATGACCTAAGACACAAAACAAGCGGTTTATGTGAGAGAATGAACAGTATTTATATATGAGGGCATGCAAGAAAAAAAGACACCTACACCTTAGATGCCCTTGGGGTAAGCTAATAAACTTTCAATTTTAGTTTTAAAGTGAACTATACCTTTAAGAGCCACGTGAACAGAAATTACATACAAAGGTTAAAGAAATGTTGTTAGTTAAAGGTCCCATGTTGTACACCTTTTTGAACTTTTATTTGAAGTGTTGATGTCCTTTTGCGGTATAAGTAACAAAAACCATCTCAGTATGTTTTTACAGCTACTCTCTCAGGAGCTCTGTCATCAGGTTAATTTTGGCCTGTCTAATTAACATCCATACTCTTTTCTGATTGGCCTGCTTTTTCTGAGTGACACACGACCAGGCCAATCAAACGTAACATCATCAGAATCATGTCGCTAGCCGGATGCAAAACAAAGTGAAAACTAGAGGCGGTTTATTCAAAACAGCACAGATTCAGCTACAATGGGAGCCTGAAATATCATCCAGTTGTGATGTTGGCTGCCAGAATCGACGTAATACAGCCTCAGATTAGAAATATGATCTTGCTGAAATATGAATTTGCCAAAATGGTCGTCAAAAATATTCGAGTTTGCAAACTTCTTATCAGAAAAGGTTAGACACGGTGAGTTTGTCTTAATTATACTCGTTAGATGTGATTCTAGTAACAGTCCTGTCGGATCGTCCATCCTTGGAATGAGAGTACAGGTCAGCCAGTCTGCTTTTCGCCCATTAAAGTTAACCTTTCCCACATGTTTCTCAGTAATGGTGCTTGGTTGATGACTGATGGAGGTGACAAAGTAGATCGGATGTCACAACAACTCGTGAAAAATATACTGTATAGTTACATAGCCCCTACACCTCACTTATAATTAAAAAGCTAAGAAATTTCAGATTGAACAATATGGGACCTTTAACGTATGTTAATATATTTTTCAGATTTAAATCTTTATCAATCCTCATCAATCTTTAGCGTCTAAACTCGCCCTAAAGTCTACATGAAATGCGTTGTGGGAGAAAAAAAATATTAGTCAGTTATTCAATTTAAAATTTCCTTTGTGCTTTCTCACAAAACATTTGTGTTCCCTCATGAAAGTGGGTTTTCTTTGCATTCTCTCTCAAAGTAAAGCCATAAAATGTGCTAAATTGCTTGAAATGTTAAACGTTAAAATTCCTCCAAAACTCTTTCTGATGTTGCTACTATTAAAGTTTTGTGACAAAGCTATTTGGCTTTTCTGTTTTTGTTGTTAATACTACGAATCATAACATTTGAATTAGGTTTAATTTTATTTTGAATTATAATTAGTAGGAAAATGTGTTCAACAACCATACAGCGAAAAAAAAGTTTCTCTCACAGTCAAATGGCTTAATGTTTATTCTCAGCTTTTTTGAAATTAAGTAGCCATACCCAATATAAAATAAATAAAACAAAAAACTTTGACACAAATCTCAGTCAAATGCTTAAAAATAGTTTAGCTATAGCTAGCTTTGGTTTTACTTGTGGTGGTCTTTCCGCAAGTTTGAGGCGAGGATGTCTTTCGCGGGCAAATTAAGAACTGGGGACACCATGGTAAAGAGCTGCCTTCACGGAACGACATTGTTGGGAATGTGGAGCAAAAAAAACGAAGATAGCCTTGCGGATTTGTGACCGAAACCTGCAGACGGGTTTCTTGACCGCCGGATGACGCTCACCGCACGGGACTCTCGATCCAGCGGCGCGCGATCTTATCCACTCCCAGCAGAAGGACTCTTCATGACGTCACCTCGAGCGAGAAGGAAGCGGGGCGCGCGCTGGAAGCTGTCACACTGTAGTTGTGGCGAAAGCTAGAGAAAGCCTTTCCGCACGCGCGCACCCAACTGTTGCGCTACACGGACAAACGGCGAGGCAGAAAAACAACGCTGTGCTCGTCTGACAGCAACTTCCACATACTCTGCGGGGAATTATTCTCTCCTGTTTCTGCGATGGCTGATGTCATACAAAGCAACGAGCAGTCCTCATCTGACGTCGCAAATCGATTCGCCCGTAAAGGTGCTTTGAGGCAGAAAAACGTCCACGAAGTGAAAAACCACAAATTTATCGCGAGGTTTTTCAAGCAGCCGACTTTCTGCAGTCACTGCACCGACTTTATTTGGTGAGTAGCTCATTTCGCGAACTAATCAATGCGACGTCTTTAAACATCATAAAAGTGCGGCTGTGTTTCTGGCAGCTGGCCAGTCACCGGGGTACACCTAGGAACGAACGCCGCTTTAAGCGTTTAAGAAACTCGCCGCCGTTTCCATTTTAGCAGCGTTCAGAACGCGCACGAATAAACACGCTTAGAGTCGAACTCGCAGGACTGTCACACAGGAGCGCTTCACGCAGCAACTTGCTTTCTTAAGAGAAATGTGTTTTGTTTTTGGACGGAACTAAAGCAAAAGTTCGGACAGAACTAAGTTGCGTGCCTCACGTTTACTGGAGTTTCCATGATTTGGGCGTGATCGGTTTATCCAGGCTACAGTGGGGCATTCAGCTGCTCAGTCAAGTCATTGCTTCACTTGTTGATAGTTTATTTAGTAACTTCTAAAAATTAAAACAGCATTTAGGGACTCAGATATAAAAAAATAATTAACAAAGAATTTTGATCTCTATCTCTCTCTCTCTCTCTCTCACTTTTATATATATATATATATATATATATATATATATATATATATATATATATATATATATATATTTATTTATTTATTTTTTTTTTTTTTTTTGAACATGCATTATTGAATTCATGGCTTTTCCTTGATGTGCATCGATACAAATCAAACACTGGATACCATAGCTGTCCGTGCACATTTTAATTAAGGGATTGCTTGTTCCGTGGAAGAGAACTGATAGCTAAAAGCCCATTAAAGGATTTAGAGAGGCAGACCTCTAATGCATTGTTTTTCTCTCTCCTCTTCATCAGGGGTTTGGAAAGCAAGGATTTCAGTGCCAAGGTAAGCGGTCATATATGGGTTCGCATGTCCTGCTTGTTCTCTGACGGTCACTTGTATTGATCCCAACTTGAGATGATGCCGTGGTCCTCAACACAAGACACGGTTTCCATTCCACACAAGATCGTCTCTGTTGAATGCCCTAGATGTAACAAGCAAAAGTCTGCAGTGGTTGTCAGTAGCGAGTGTTTTTGGTGAACAAGGCCTAAATTAGAAGGCTCATTTAAATAACGTGCTCTTAAATTGAATGATTTTTATTTTTTTGCCCACATGTCACACTTAATTGGTCACAACTCCTGTTGCTTTGCAGAATTTCCGCAATCAGTTTCCCGTGTGGGCAAGAAAGTTCACCATGCAGATTTTGCTCATAGGCTTATTGAAAATGGTGACAAAATTCGCTACACTGACCGACACAAAAGCTGCTTGGTTTGAAAGCAGCTTCTACGTGAGCTGTGCTTAGTACGTCGACGGTGGTCTTTGTGAATGTGAAATGCTGCTGAAACTGAACACTGAATACACATGCAGTGCGGTCACATTAATTACCTTTCCATGTGTTTTTAGTGACTGAATCACGGTACATGGACCCCATTTGTGAATAGACATGTTCATTGCATACTCACTACCTAGCCTTGTGTTTGAATCAACATTAAAGTCAAAACATGAGGGTTAAAATTCAAAAAAGTTTTTTTTTCATTCTGTATACTTGAGTCAGAGTTATACTATATATACTGTATTTACTGATAATGACCCTATACTTAAAATATCTGTCATGCAAATGCTAAGTATAAGAATGAGTTAATATGAATTTATTACTTTTCCTGGACCAGATGCTGTCAGGAACCTAAGTTGCCAGTCCCTTGATGATTCTGGTGCTTTGGTTGCAGCTATCTCTAGATGTGTGGAGTATTATCCTCAGGAGTCTACATTTCACCTGAAAGCTGAGCTCCTGACATAAGATCATCAGCTGTGATTCAGCTGCCAATACTTGCTTGGCAAAACTAGCCCTGCAGGCCCCTTTCACATTGTTTAAGTTATCATTATGAGTATTGCTTTCAGTATTAGCGAACCAGAACTTACTGTAAAATACATAAAGTAACACGTGTCCTTTGGCTACGCGTACATCGCAAGAGACAGAAAGAACGTGGGCTATAAAGTGTTTTTTTTTCAGAGACATACCAAAAACAACAACAACAACTGTGTTTTCCGTTCTGCTTGCAGAGCATCAACCCTAATGGTCCAGCATAACAGCGCTTCTGCAGATTAGGCATGAACTAGACCAGTCTTCTACTCTCAGACGCAGTATAAAGCATCCATGAAAACAAACAAAACCAAAAACACATTTGCAACTAATATCTTATTTCAAAAAGATAAACTGGATGGGGACCTCTGTGTATCGACCGCGTTTCTTCATTTTGATTACAGCATCGCACTAAACAAGCTTTCACTCCAAAGCTGCTCTGCTTTTCTGTTCTGTAGAGGTAAACTGAAATCAAAAAAAAGCTTCAGGTTCAAGGTGGAAAACCTATTTGTTCCAACTCTCCACTTACTAGTACTTGACATAGTTAGCAGACATCCCTCCGTCTCTCTCTCTCTCTTACTTTTCATTCTTTTTCTTTTTCACTTCACTGAAGTGGTTTTAAATAAAGAGCGTCAGGATTAGCACTCATTATACCGTATCGTCGCGCAGCGTATGAGGTATGTTTCGTGAGTTCGATGTAGTCCCTGTTTTGTAGGTCTGGCTTGGGAATAGCTTTTACGGTATGTGCATCTTTGAGGAAGACCTTGTTTGCGCTCGTTCACGGCAGTTGCTGGGTCAGCTGCAAATAAAGGTCCAAAATAAAGAAAAAGAAACACCTCGGGATAGCAGTATTTTCTGGTTATGGTTTGTCATTAAAAGCGCTGTTTGGGGAGAATTAATTTAACAAACTAATTCCAACTAGTTTCAACTAACCACCTCTCAAACACTATCTTAGATCTAGTAACCGAGGATTGAGCAGTTGATTGCAAACCTAACGCAGTTATCAGTTCATAATCAGTTATTAGAGAGACAAAGGCAGAGCATCTTGAAGTTATTGTTAATGCTTTCATGTACTAACTTGTGTAATTCATCTGACTCACCGCGATTTCAGAGATTATTTTTAGTAGTCGCCTTCTTTTCAGATAGTTAGTCATTAAATCCTCAGCTCCGTAAACACTGCAGGTGTCAGAATGGTCACAGATTTGGAGGTGTACCTTCACCAAGCTGAGTGTTCACCAAAAAAAATAAATACATGAAATCTTGCTCACAGAAAACAGAATGTCTGAGTGGGTGAGTTGTATAGTTTGTAATTAGTCCATCTATTTCCTGCAGCCTGACCCATTAGAAGCCAATTTGTGTGTTACGCAAAAATGGACAGCCAAATAAGACAAAAGTGGAATCATTGCTTCTTCTCATGTGACTTTTCTCTACTTATCCACAGTTACCCCCTCAAACTCCACGCCGTGCCGTGAGGCACTTAAAGCTAACACAGTTGAGGAAGAGAAGAAAGATTCTTGCTTCCATTTGAAACCAGATCTTCTCTGAATGACTGTTGCAGTAACCGCTTTCCCATATCCGTTTTAAATATGTGTTACAATCAACACTTTGTAGCTGTTTTTCCACAAATTAATAAAAGTAGTTTGAGTTGATGAAAGCGGTAGAGTAACACTGTACCCAAATGTAAATTAAAATATTAGTTATGTAAGAGCTTAACTCTTTTCTACCTAAAGCAAGCATCGTTTTTTTTTCCCTTTCTATCACACGTGATATGATGTGATACTTCAAAATGCACATAAAGACAGGGTGATGGAAACATTAACTAGTTACATTGAAAATACTGTTAGATTTCAGGTTAAAGTGCTTAAATTAGTGATGTAATTTAAATTAAGGCCTTCACGAGTGACTTATAATGATTTGCCATGCAGTATGTCTAATAAAATCACTTACCAAAGTAGTAGAATTGAGCAGGTGTGCCATAAACAATTTTGGATTATATTTCCAAGACATGGCACAAACAAGGAAGGAATCAGTTGGAAATATCTTATAAAGTCTCAATGAGATACAAAGAGAACACAATTTGCATACAGTGCCATATAGAAAAGAAAAAAAATGTTTAAGTACAACATACACGTTGGAGTGTTTTAATAGCCCCTGCAGATGTTCAGAACCTTGATCATTGTTAAGAGCATTTTAATGCAGCACGTGGATTTTTCTGCACTGAACTGCAACTTCAAATTTAAGCTGAAATCCTGCAGCTATAAATGAGGTGAGCTGCCCTCATATTAAATCTATATTGCTTGACTCTGGTTATTTGTTTGTCTGCAAGGATAGACTTTACAGTAATATAGCCTGCAGGGGATGTGATGGGGTCATTCTTTTCTGTCTACCTGTTTGACAAAAATAATATCATGCCTGAAGGTTAATCTCAACAAATATAGCTGAAGGAGTAAATAAGGTGTCGCTGTGTAATAAAGATTTTTTCCAAACATTTTAGCTTTGAGGTCTGAATTTTATCATCAAAAGAATGTATAATCTAAATAAAAAATACAATTTTATAAATAAAGTTAGTAACTAAATATTTATTTCAAATGTTATATTTATTTAAATGACACTAGTGTAATCATTTACCACATATCATTATTTTCATTAAAAATAATTAATAATTAAAGCCTCACAGTTTTTTTTTTTTTTCAGTCAAAATTGTAATGTTGGTGCATGACTAGATTTTTTTTTTTTTCACGGGCTTTGACAGCTTTGTCGTCTGTGTACGCCTAGTTGATATTTTTAACCCAATCCTCTCTGAGAGCTTGTCCCTTTGGATGATCCAGTCATCGGGACCACCCGTACACGTTCTGAAAAGCAGAGCACCAAATGAGAAGTCACCAGCAGCAACAGACCATCACATTTCAGACCCTGATACGGACATTTCACTTTAATGGATACTCTCCTTTGTGGGGGGATAAAAGGTATAAACTGTGCTTAAAAGATCAGTGGATTATGTGATTATACCAAAAAGAGCTTTTGTCATGAAGTTCATAAGCTGTATATTATTTTGAAAGACAGTCATAAAAAAGTCATTATCATTAAACTGCACTCAGCGCTGGATTTAATTTGCAATATTGCATTTTTCATTTGTAGCTAGTCAGATGGATTGAAAGAAACAGAGCGCCCTCTTCGACTCATTTTTGTTTCTGAAAATGGCCACGTTAAGTAGCGTCAATTCATAAAAACTACAATTTTATTTAAATCAATGATTTGGCTTGAGTCGTCATAACGGTCGTCATACATAATTATTTCTAAACTGGTCTTGTTGTGATGGGACACAAATCTTTTTTGGACTAGTTCATGGAATCAGCACAAAATACTGTGTGACAAAAGATTGGTTTAAATGACACATGGTTTTGTGGGGCCCTGTTAGAGTGACGTGAATAAAATGTTTACAGCAACCGGAGTCAGCACCTCTTCAAATCTCATATCAAATGATATCCTAAAACTCAATGTAAATATACTGGAACAGGGTACCAATTAAAAGTCTGTTAACATATTATAACCAGGACATCAACTGTTGATTTCTGAATTTCAAAAACATGAAAAATTCAAAATACTTTCTGTCATTATAATAAGAAAAAAAAAAACCATATTGCAAAATAAAAATAAGAAAGGTTTCAATTAGTATCTTTTAGTGGCACATAGAGCCTTGGAGTCTTCTCTCAGTTATTTCCGTAGAATGCATGGTATCAAAGTAGTTTTAACATGCTGCTCTTTTCAGTTCTGTTTTAAGGCAATATATGTTCAACAATATCTGACCTTCAATCAGTTCCATTACCAATTCTGGAACACAAGGCTAATTCGTGCTCTGACCCAACCTCCAGTGTCTGAAACAGCTCGGTTGTGGTTATTTGTGATTCTGTGTTGGATATTGGAGCTCTACAGCAACAGCATTATAGAGCTGAAAAAGCATTGTAATATCCGCAGCGGCTGTACATATAGTCATTCTTCACTGCTGCAGTGGGAATTTCATGAAGAACTAAGGATTATCATTCCAGATATTCACATTGGCGCTATTGAGTTTCCAGTGAGGAAGTGCTATTTAGATGCGAGTGTGAAAGGGGGTTGGGTGCTTCAGGGAAAGCCGCATTATAAATGCACAGATCAAGCAAAGCTCTGCATTAGTGTATATTACTGGTGCTTGTGCCTGTGCAAACACATTAGCTGTGTAATGCATCCGTAATTGTGTGTGCGTGCGTATGCATTTATGTATGTATGTATGTATGTATGTATCTATGTGTGTGTTTTTATATATATATATATATGTGTGTGTATGTGTATATATGCATGTATGTATGTTTGCATGTACGTATGTTATATTATATAATAGGTAAACATGGATTCTTGTCTAAGAGAGAGAGGTGGGAGGGTTTTTGATGGGATGGAAAATAGATAACAACATGATAGTAATTCAACAAATGGAGAGATGAAGGCTTTTGGCTTCCTCTTAAAGTAGATCATCGAATGTGCTTGTGTGCTTCTGCTGAACTGCACCATTATACTTCCAGTGTTCATATTTCTTCGCACAATCATTTATGAAACATGCAATATCTCTCTTTTTCTCTCTGGCCCTGTTTACACCTGTGTGTTCGTAAGATGTGTTTGACTTGATCCAATCACAAGTGTTCAAGGAAAACACATTAACTTATTATTGACATGAATTATTACGTCTGATTAAAAACAGAAGACCCTGAGAATGGATGGACAGACATATATTTTGGTCAGAGTTGTTTATGCACACACATGTTGTGTGGAAAAGTGTAATACAATAAGGGGACGGCAAGGGCAAGGGGAGAGTACTTTTTTCACTTTATTTTGTGATAATTTATGAAAAATAACACAAGTGTTTAGATAGGAAACTTTTTCTAGTCAACACTGGTGACATTAAAAGACAAAACAACATAACCTTGAGCTACCCAGAGTTGTGTTTCCCATATAGTGCAGCTTAATAGTACAATGCATCGTTGGAAAAATGTACTAATCACAACTGTTTCCTGAGATATAAGTATTTTTGTTACAAATTCTTGTTTTAAACACTCTAGTTTAACTGTTGATGGCATTACACCAGGGTTGTAACCGCTATAGACATTGAGGGGGACAGTTCCCCCCAATAATTAGAAATCAGTAATCTGTCCCTCCCAATATTTGAGCTTGCACTTATCTATGCAGGACTCATTCTATGTTTTTTAGGATGACAAAAAGCTTAAAAGTTACAGCACTCGTCAGAAATAATTGAGTTGGCCAATCAAATTAAAGTAGGCGGGCTTTACGTACAGATGCAGGTAAGGTAACCCATGCAAGCAACTTTAATTTTTCTCTCTCCTCATTGCCATATATGAGGAAAAGGTGGAGTAGTTTGCATCGCTGTATATAGCTGTCGGCCAGTTTCTTGAGCAATTAATTTGGGATACTGAACACGATGTTGCGTAGCTTGTAAGTGATCTACAGCTCTGTATTAACTGCCGGTCCATTTGATGGAGAGTTACCGCTAATTAAAGAACTGGCTTTACTGACTAGATGCTCACGAATATAGCATGCAGTATATCCCCTAGCCCTAGTGTGTGTGTGTGTGTGTGTGTGTGTGTGTGTGTGTGTGTGTACGACCTTGCATCACACAGGTGTTAGAGTCATAGTTTCCTGCTCATAATTGGTTTGATATTTAATTACTGGAAGATTACTGCTGTAATTAAGGAGGACTACTTTGGTATTTTTTTCTGCATTGTTTTGAATTATTTACAGATGTTTCATTTAATCAGGGTTCCCTCTCACACGGTTTCCCAGAATGCTTTCATGAATATAACGTGCTCACTTTTCATTTGACTCTTCTTTTCATTCAAACTTAAAGGTTTAAAATTATATTTGTGTTTACATGGAAATATATCTGGAATGAAAGGTATAGATTATACTGCTTATTAAAGTCCATGTCATGCCATCAAGACTATAACTCCAGGTTAAGAGATGTTCCAACCACATTACTTTGTGTTGGAAGTTGGAACTATGGCTTTGGAAATTGGCAAACAACACTTTTGGGAAATGCACCCCAACTTGATTGTCCTAGCGTGCACATAGTTTATGTTTAATGCTCAGCAAATTACAAGAGACATATTAGAAGAGACATATTTTAAACATGTGGCCTGGAGACAATGTACATTTCTTTTGTTTTGGGCTCATAAATTTGGTGTGTTATCAGGAGACAAAAGCTTAGGTTGCTATAGTGACTCTCAGGACAGCTCTGTGAGTGTAGTCAGGGCTTTAGCCCTTCACTGTGATGAAGATTCAGCGAGGTGGAATTACTTTGCCAAAGCAAGCAGATAGGAGGTCCATTGTAACAAAGCTCTACTGCATAGCATAGCAGTACCAAATGTATATTATCTGAAACGGTGTTGTGCTAGAATTTCAAAGGGAGTTGGAGTATTGGGTAAAACATCAGGGCTCCAGAAAAGTAAATCATAAAATAAATCAGGAAAGTCTAGGGAGCCATTAGCTTGTAAAGAATGAATAGACTTTTTAGTGGAATAGTAGAATTCGGTTAAACAGACTAGGGGTTTTGTAGTATTTAGTATAAGTTTGTTTTAATTTGATTAATCTTACAGTGAAAAATGGAGCAGGTTTAACAAAGCAAAAGAGAACAATGACGGATGACTTGGGGAAAAAAGAAAGAAACCATGCAAGTGGCTGGACAAGAGTAAATCTTGATTTGTCTTTTACATGTGAGAACTTTGTAAAATTAAAGGCTGCTATACAGATGTCAACCTGCCCTTACTGTTGTTAGATTAGTAAATAATATCCCCATATTGTATTGTCTTTTTGCATTTAATGTTAATATAAAAGTTCTGCTGACTCTACTTATCTTTACAAGTACATGTCACCTTAGGCCCAATCTCATTTCTACCTAGCGCTTACTCTTTCCTGTCCCTTCAATTGGTGTGTTCAGGGATAAGGGGAAGGGCCAGATAGCTAAGAAACCACACTTCAGAGATGGGATATGAATTTTCTCAGCATAAACTGGTTATAGCGGCAACATGGTTGCCCAAGCGAACAAAAAGACCCTTAAATGTAGGCATTATTGATATTAATAAAGATTTTTATAAAAAGTAGTAATTTGTAATATAATATATATAATATAGGCGTTACATGTGTTCAAATTACGCTCATGTTATTCAAAGAAATTTATGCAAAAAAATTTTACTGACTGCGTGAGATTTGTAAGAAAAACATTTCTAGTTTTAAATTCTAATGTAAATAACTGACTTCTGACTCTACGTACAAGTAAATTTTTTTGTGTATCAGTACCACTAGTTTTTGTTTTTATTTGGTGTACTGTTTCTACGCATTTTCATGAGACCGGCTGAATATTGTGAAACAGAAGTATGCATTCAGCCAGAAAAATACATGTTGAAAATCAAATGCATTTCAGGGGAGATTTTCATTAGGTAAATTCATTAGGTCATTAGTCTGGTATCCATTCCAGACTAATGAACTAATGAATCTCAACATCTGGACCTCACTTTTGATCTCACTGCAGCCTTTTCTCAGAGGTGTGTCAGCTCATATAGGCTAAACTAACCATGTTCTCATGCTTTACCATTGACTGCAGTATAAAATATATGTTGCCTCTGTTGAATCTTCACCAACACTGCAACGTAAATCACATTTTACTTTGGTTTGAGAAGCTGTTAGTGAATCAAAATCTGACTGCATGTTTATGTTGTATTTTATGTTTTATGTTTTATTTTTATGTTGTATTTTTATTCTATTTTATAGAATTTTAATTTCTTAAAATCATGTCATGAAATTAATCTATATTGAAATGATGTTAGTTGCTAATTTATAGCTATGAATATTGTTAAAGATACACATCGGCCACAGTATTTATTATAATAAATGCTGGAATTTTCTTAATGTCTAAATACTGTATATATATGGTTTATACACACAGTTGAGTGCTTGTGTTTGTTTATTTTTAGAAACAGTTTATAGCCTAATATGGGGGGGGGGTGGTCATAAACTCACAGTTTGGGTTTTAATACTGCTCAGAGTGAAGTCAGCTTAAAACGAAAATGACAATCGTCTTTACACAAATCTGAGTGAAATGGCTTCTCAGATGAGAAAAAAAAGTAAGATGAGTCTTAAATTTGTCCATTGGGAATTGATTGTAAGTGATGGGTTGCTGGAGGGGAGGGCTTATTGACCAGTTCTCGCTCCCTGGTACACGTCATCACAAAAAAAGATGGCATTATAAGGGGGAAGGGAAGTTAACCTTTTTATAATTAAATAAGTAAATTATGAAATAAATAAATAAATAATAATAATAATCATGCTTTGAGATAAATAATATATAATCAATGTATAATAAATTTTAATTTTATGCCAACTTGAAGCTATTTCACATATACAAGATAATGTAAGCATAATGTAATGTGATGTTAACTGTCTCACATTGCTTCTGAAGGGCAGTACTAAACAGATAAAAATGTTAGTTTATTCAGTATAAATTGCTGAATTTAATTGTACTTGTGCACTCCTCTGTATATAGGCTTATAAATTGAAAGGTGGATTAGAATTCTGCAGGAATTAATTTATTTTAATTTAAGTGACAATTTTGGGGAGAACCTAAATATTTTACTTCTCCTGACACTTCAGCTGAGGGCCATAATGTGCTATGATGGGAGTGTGGTATTTTATGGCTCATTCTTTATTAAGAGTAATCACAGCTCTGGTTGTCCAGACAGCACTGCAGTTCAAATGTGGCCCATGAGGTTGATGTAGGACGTAGGAAATCACTCTGCAGTCACCTAAATTACTGTGGCTGAGGTGATTTATTTACCTTGAGATGAATGTAACTCCACTCTCCTGCGATAAACTAGTCTTTGAATTTATTCTGTACTCTCTAAATTCCTCAAGTAAACTTGTGGAATGCACTTTCACTTATACATCTTACAAGTTTATTTCTTAAATCGCTCCTATCCCTCTGATTCAGTTCCTCTTAGCTTCTTCCTTTGCATTTTTACATTTATTTCTTTAGCAGACCTTTTTTGTTCTTTAGAGATATTATGTTGTTTTGCTCTCAGATCCCAGGAGGTCAACCTCTATAATTTTCCGTGATGGAGAAGTCAAGCAAAGGTAGATAGTCCTTATAAAACGTCTTGGTTATGTATGTAACCCTTGTTCCCTGAAGAAGGAACAAAGACATCATATTGTTGACCAACAAATTGGGATCTCGCTTTGAGAGACCAATCTACTTAATGCATTAAAATGAGCCAGTGCATGAACTGATTGCATCCAGCGGCAACTGATCACAACATGAGTAAAAATAGGCATTTGGTGCAGTGCATATTCGAGTTTTCACTTCGGAGCTGAGCCAGTGATCCAGCTGCTCAGTGGTGGTATAGCACCTGTGGCGACAGGACATGACGTCTCCATTCCCTTCTTTAGGGAACGAGGGTTACATCCATAACCCGAGACGTTCTTTTTCAGTTGGTCCCTAAGAGTCACAATGGTGATCGGCCAATTGGGATCCCTACTAAACGCCATCGATGCTGCCCTTTCCAGTGTCCTGTAGGAGCCTCCGGCTTACCACAAGAAGGCCAACTCACTATTGTCAAAGTACTACCCACTCAGCAAGACTGGAAAACACTGGGAACATACTCTGTTCTGCTTTGGAAGACCCATCCTTACCAAAGGAGGTTTCAGAACACTAACTCCTTTGATCATCTCTCAGGTGCATATGGAAAAATTCGAGTAATTATAACCCTCATAAATAATGCAGAATACCTGCCGGGGAAATACGGGTTCTAAGATTATACCAAGGAATGACACATATGAGTTCCTTTTAGGTCGCTACATATGGACCCGTGCTTCTTAGGATTTAACGAGTGAGGGCCTGTCCCTGACGGTCGATCACGTCTGGGTAAGAAGCCAGCAAGACTGATTGGGAAAGTTCATTCAAGTCAGTGGCACTTACGGAACCACTGTTGTATCCGCAGAGACTGGGATTGGGTGACTTTTAGCTGGTCCGAGCGGGGTCTGTTTGTGTGTGTAACTCTTACACACACAAACTGTGTCCGAGCAGAATAAAATGTGGGTAGTCTATTGGTTCATACTCCTGAGCCATCCACTGCCACTCACTGGCAAGAGAGGTGGGTGAGCATGATCTGGGATGGCTTCCGTGTTGTGACCACCCTTGTGCAGGTCTGATGAACCTGCTACAAGCATAAGCACTACCGATCAGAGCTGACAAGTGTCTACAAGCTCATGCACATCTGGGAAGAAAGGTGCGGGAGTGGGGCCCTGAGAACCAGCGAGCCACTAGATACCAATCATCCAACCTCAAGGGTTAGGGACATGGTGGAGGTTTCCACTCAAGCCTGATACTCTCTGCAGCCCAATCATAGCCACCATTTATAGATCTGGATCTGTATCTCCAGAAATGTCAGACTCACCCTCCAATGCAGCGATCGACATCCAATCATCAGGGAGGCTCTAAAGAAAATAGCTGGTCCCTCACTTGAGGTCCAAACTGCCACTTTGGCAGCTCCACTGGTGCAGAGTGCAAGAGGAGTGATGGTCACTCGAGGGTACAGATACAGACAGAACATACAGAAACACTGCGGGTGTATATTGTCTGAAACAAGACCAACATCGTCTTCCAAGATTCAATGTCCCCTTTTTAAAAAGATGCATCTGAAAATGCTCTTTTAGGAAAAAACCTCTTTCAGCATCCTCAAGCGTACAGGAGAAGATGGTTGCCTGAAACAAACAGGGGGTAGTGTAGCCTGATGTGTTCAACTCACTCGACATGCTACCTCTGATGCGCCATACCACCAACACCAAGAGCTCCAAAGAGCTCACTGAACTCATTCAGTCTTCTCTCAGTAGAGTAGTCAGAAGATAAACAATATGATTGCTCTGCTCTGAAGCGAAATAAGCTGAATATGCACTGCACCAGTTTCCTATTTATACTCAAGCTGTAATGAGCTGCAGCTGGATACAGTCAGCATATGTCAATGTGCATTAGCTCATTTTAATACACTCCCGAAAGTAGATTGGTTGATCCCAGTTCATCAGTTACCAAGGTGACTTGGAATGACCGGCTGAAAGGGACCCACTAATTCACTTTTTTCCCCCCATGCTATTTTTTTTTTTAATTTGAGTAAAAGCAACTTTTATTTTTCTGTGCTCAAGTGTGGTGTTGTTGAAGAAGATAACCTTGTTGGCAGCACTTGGCAGGTGAAAAATTATACAATATTTGTTCCTAAAAAATTTGAACATTTATGAAATTATACAGCTATGAATTCAATATTTCTACTAACATACTGATTATTATATAGATAAACCAGCAGTATTTACAACAATTAATATAGCAAATAACAGAAAACCAAACATTTAAGTTTGCAAGTCATAACAATGTAGGATTTGTACACTTACCCTACCTTACGGCATAACTAAAGAATTACTTCACTCCAAAATGAAATTTTGTCATTAATCATTACCCCTATGTGGTAAAAGCTTCATTCATCCTTCCAACTCGTCTAAAACAATTTAAGATATTTTGGATCTGAAAATCTGAAATCTGGCAGGCTTGTGACTGTTTAATTGACTACCTAGTAAATTACACTGTCAAGGTCCATAAAGTGTGAAAGACATTGACAGAATACTCCATCTGCCATCAGTGGTTCAACCGTAGGTTTATGAAGCAACAAGAATACTTTTGTACAGAAATAAGACAAAAATAATGACTTTATTCAACAATTCAAAGTAACGTCACTGTAGTGGAAACATAGCACCATTTTGGAGGAGTAGCACTGCAAAGCATAAATACATGTAGAAAAACGTATTGTGGCTGACAAGAGTGCATAGTTTGTGTTCTGTGGATATTCTACAAATGGCACTACTGACAACACATTAATTGAATATTTTGTACTGAATTGCTTATTATGTTTATTCTGCTACAATATAATAAGAATCTCATCGTACAAATAATCACACGTTAATGAATGGTATAGACAGAATTGCTGACTATAATTATTTCTATAGTATTCTATAGAATATAGCATCATGCCAGCTGTCACGAGGATTCTGCAGAAGTTCTTTTGAGACCAGACGCATCTCGAAAGACACATCTGATCTCACAACCCTACTATTCGCACATATAAAGCTAAAACCCTGAATGTATCCACGTTTTATATTTTATAGTTTATGAATGTGATATAGAACATTTGTAATTATGAACGTAATTACGTTTATTAAAGGCATAATTTACTATATTTATATTGGACTTAATGTAAATATTAATCAAAACTTTTAAACGATTAATTGCTTATTTATGTGTATATATTTGTATTCATTTAAATGTAATCATATGTAAATAAATAAATACATAAATGCAACATATGTTTTCTTAAAGGAGACAAATCATGTCCCTTTTTACAAAATGTAATATAAGTCCTTGGTGTGTGTGAAGTTTTCACATTATGTGTTTTTTAGATTTACAATTGGAATCCTTACTTACTGACATCGTATCTCCACATTTCTGTTCATGATCATGTCGTTTTTTTTGACAGGAATTGTGCATCTGTATGATCTGTTGGTTTACTTTTGGAAATATTTCACAAACTCCATCTCTCCTTCCTTCACAACGAACGATTTTTGAAGTGTAGGCTAGCAGTTTTGTTAATTGTTGAAGGCACAGGTGAATTCTGAGTGGATTTGTGCATGGGCTAGACTCGTGGTGTGAATGGTATCGGAGTGAAACCAGAGTGAGACAGAGCTATCTCTCTGGCCTTTGGATAAAAACCTGCTCCGCGCTCCGACTATATTTTGCACTCTTCCCTCCCTGTTCACTTCCCGCTCTGCTCCGCTCACATGCCCTGGCCATTACAGCTTGTACCTGCTAAGAACATCTGATTATCATGTTTATTATGCGGAAATAATTTTAAACCATGCATTTACACCATATTAGTTTAAACTTCTGATACAACCAAAGCCAAAGGACAGAAAGAAGCTGTCACAGCATGTGAGTAGTAAACTAAGTTCTTATACACACAGTCGGTTATGTCTGTGAAGGAAAACAGCTGGGAAAGAAATCACATTACATGTACAGCAGCAGCTATATACAGTAAATAAATCAATAAACTCACTGTTCTCTTTTCTCCTCTGAGGCTATGACTCTAAATAGTATTCTGTGACAGAACAGTTAGCATGTTTTGCTCAAACTTTCTCCATGGCATTAGACTGGTAACTATTGTTGCTTGTGAAATCGAAAGGCGGAAATGTACAGATTAAGGGGCGATAATATTATAATGAGATTATAATGAGAACAATCTCTCTCCCTTGCTCTCTCTCTCTCTCCCACACATACACACACAAACATACACACATACAAATAAATAAATTAAAAAACACAATAGGGATTTGATTTGAGTGGTTTGCTAATGCTGTATTACACACCAGGCTCCAGCTGATTGTCTTCACTGTGTACTGTTTACTCATATTACAACTGCTCCCATTTTACACTTGAAAAAACAGGATAACTACATATCTCTGAGCAAGCATCATACCATATTACATGCTAGTTGAAGTAGCTGTTAATGTGGTCAGGATACCACTAATAGGTGTCCATTCAATAAAGAAAAACAACAGTAAATTTGTTATATCAATCCATTACGGTCTAGATGTATATTATATTCATCTGTCCTCTCTCTGACAGCAAGGTTTACTGTGAAAAGCAGTCCTTCTCCCTCCCTTCCCATGTAATTTACTTTGCAGAGACAAACATGGCTCATTTTCTCTCTTTCAGCAGCATAGTTGGTTGATTACTTGTAGCTCATTGTGATTCCTGTAGGTTTTCCATGAGATTGGCCATGATACCTTCATTGTCCTGATCATGATCATGCTTTCAAGGCTACAGGGAATCATACCACCTGCATGAACTGTTTAACCTTATAAGCTCATGGGGAGACTCTCTCAGGCTTCATTGGGAACAAATGGCGTAGCAGCCTCCCGTTAAGCTGACATAAGCAGGTTTTTCTACAGATGTAAAGGCACAAGAGGTTGAGAATCTGACAGCTAAGATAAATGCAAATGCTGACCCCATGGCCAATGATCTCATCTCAGGAGTCTGATCTTGAGGGCCAGCTGTCTTAAGCAACTAAGAGCCGATCTAGAAGAAAGGTGGGAGAGGCAAGACCTGAGCTTGCCTTATCAGATGTAATGGATGTAAATGACCAATATGATTCCTAATATGAAGGAAAAAACAAACAATTGATGGGGCTGAGGGTGACTGAGCTTTCAGACTCCAGTCGTTTTTGAAAGGACTGTGAAATCTCTGAATATACTTCTGTGACGAAGCATGCAAGTAGTCTATCTTGATAAATCAGATACTGGAGCACATACTTATTTTGTTTCCTCTCTCTTCTCTTCTGTCCTCTCTTTGGTTCTTGGCGCATACTAGCCCATGGTATCTGTAGAATGCAAGAATTTAATATCGGTGCAAGATTTTAACAGTGTAGGCTGCCATATCTATGATATCTATCCCCTGTGGACCAGCCAATAACTGTATTAATAACACCCCCAACATTCCTCTTAGAGAAATACGACTGTCCAATTAAGAAGTGCAGGATAGTGGATTACATGCTAGTAGAAGTGGAGATCTTCTCAAAATACCACATCATTATCTTATAACACAAAATTACAATCCATTATCTCAATTTTGATCTTTTCAATTTTGAGATGTACTATCAAGAATGTCCAGTCTGAAACAAGCCTAAATTGTTTTTAAAACACTGCATTCATTAAACAAACCTTAATTCTTATTAAAGCTACTAAAGTTATTCAGTCAAGAAAAGTGAGTAATGTTCTATCTTTTGTTGTTTGATTGATATAGAAAATGTACCTTTTTAAAGGAAAAGGAACAGAGTGGGGCACAATGATCGTTTATGGTTACACCTTTTAGTTGCTTATTAGCATGAATATCACTAGAATATTAGCCATTCTTAGTGCTAATTAAGCATATATTAATGCCTTATTCTACATGACCTTATTCTACATCCCTAATCCTACCCAATACATAAACTTTACAACACGCAATAGGTCTGGCAGGTCATCCTAGTCATGCTTATATCAGCTGAAACTCAACTGATCTACAGCTACCTATGTTCACGACACCAATCATAATTCCCTTCATGAGTTCCCTTTGGTCATTATTCAGCAGGAACTAATCACCCACCTCCATCCCCAGCTCCTCCTCTTGTCCAGTCAGAACTTGGCAGTGAATACATAATTGAATTATACCACTGAATCATGTTGTAAATAATCATGTAGAACTTGAAATGTATCTGCTACGTTTATCATTGACATTGTTTCTGTCCTGTTACCCTCAGGTAACAGAAGATTCTGCTCTCCCTGCCCCTATTCATGCAAGGCTGCGTGGATGGGAAGTGAGTGTATGCCCAGAACAGAACCATTCCCCTAACCTGAAATGTATGCAAATAGTAAGTTATATTGGTGATTGTGGTCCTGATAGAACTACTTTATTAGCTATCAATAAGCTGCAAATGAACAAATTATTGAGGGAAAAGTTGTAGTTACTAATTAACACGCCTAGTTTCTACTTGTTAACTCGCACAGCCATACTGCTAGCTTACGCTGAATTGTTTTTCAATTCACAGTTACACTTGATAGAGATGCCTGATATAATCAGGCTATGGGAAGTCAAGTCAAATCTAGCTACACTAATTTTTAGAGGACTTTGGACAAATGTTGTGACCATAGTCCTGGTGACCTAACTTAGCCTGATAGCAGCAGACATTACAGAGCTTGTGAACTAAACAGTAAGTCAAATCTGACAGTCATGTGCTGTACGGGTGGGAGAAAAAAATTGATTCTCGGGGATGCAAAGAGATTTTCTCAGCATTTGTTTGTTACATGTTCATCCAATGGCTGTGGTTAAATGCATTTGTGTTTTGAATGCTTTTATACAAATCTGATGTCATTTATGTTTTTAGAGCAGGGTAAAACATCTTATATATCAAAAGAGATCTGTGCTTTAGTCTGAATGCAGCCTGTTAAAGCTGCCACTGCCTGTGATGTCATCAGTAATAATTATTACATTTTTGCACAAAATAAATTTGATTTAAAATGTATATGAAAATGTAGCCATGTGCATTAATAATGACTAATGATAATGTGGTATTCTCCTGGTTTCACAGACAGGGCTTAAGCTAATCCCAGACTAAAATGCTTGTTTGAGCTGCCTCAAATGAAAATATCTCGCTCTGACAGATCTTAAAATATGTCAGTGTTCTTGTTCTCTGTCAAGATGGACACCTGTAATGATATTTTTTCTTCTAAGGCATTTTTTGTAAAAGCTTAAATAATTTAACTAAGGCCTAGTCCTGGCTTAAACTAAGCCACATTCGTGAAACCAGGCCATTGAGTTGATAATGATAATCGTAATTCAGCTAAATAGTAAAACCAAGATTCACAGCTCCTAGTAGTCAGTCAGACTCTTTACTATTTGTAGAGCCAAGACAATTTTCTTAGCTCTCATTGCAGCCTGGAATATTTTTCTACTGACCAATGGGTGATTTAAACCATGTGTCTGGGATTTCACTTTTAGTTTAGCTGACATCTTTACAGGGACATCTTCAGAGACCTGCCAGACACAGAAGAAAATGTTGGAAAAGGAGACAATCTTCAAAGGTTCAATGACTTTCAATTATCTACAACTGCTGGGTAAAATTGTAAGGTCACATAGCTCTGGGTGATAAAGCACAATAATTAAAATGGATAGCTCAGATCTACAGTAGAATTTTTGAAAATCAGACTCAACTCAGTATCAGTGATGGTGACATCACTCTCTCAGAAAATGTTATTTCCAACTTTAGTGTCAGACTTACCTTTGTGTGGTTGAGGACATACATTAGACTCTGCTTATGTCACAAAACTCTTCTGGCTGTAAAAAGTGCCATATAATGGAGGTGGAGACTTTTAATTTGTCCATTTAGTTTGTTGTCATGCAAGTATGTAAGTATACAGCTCATAAAAACCTCTCAGAGATACCAACTTAGGAGTTGGAGAAGGTTCTGGGTGCTCTGCTAGACGGACCTGCTTGAGTAGTCAGAAGTGACCCAAATGAACAGACAGGGCGCAACTAAGTGCTGACCTCCAGTTAAGCCAGTAACAGTTTGAAAATAGCGGAGCGTAATTTGATGATTACAGTATGTGGGTTTATGGGAGCTAAGTGACACTCATGAGCAGGGAATTGTGGGATTGATAGTGAAGCAAAGCAAGCAGTAAGAGTGTCAGAAATTAAATTCTCTTCATAATGCTCCAGCAAATTCTGTGTATTCTATGCACTTTTTCATCTAAACTGACATGACAGCGTAATTTCAAACCACGACTGATTGACTTTTAGATGTAATTTTAATATGGAGGTAGAGTTAAAATAGTTCCCAAAAAGCTCTTGAAAGGTATATGCTTTGATCAGATGGGTAAACTTTAAATACAGATGAGAGCACACGTCGTACATAATTTTGACCTGACCTCAAGCTCAGTAGAGGTTGAGGAACACTGTTCCCCCTTTTTCAGAGAAACATGGATAATCACCAAAAATCCTTCTTAAACAAACATGTCCCTTTTGTAAAGAGGAAACATTTTCAAATTGGACTTCTGATTAAAACCGTGTCATTCATTGTTAATCCAGGAAGGATGAAATGTTTAGTCATTGTAAGGGCAGTTAGCTTTTAACTGCTTCTACTGTATAAATGATTGTGATTGAAAGCGTTTAGTATTAGTTTTGTAACTTGTATCATTCTATCCGGTTATCAATACTTTTAACCTATACATATTTTGGTCAGAAATATATTTCGGAAAATGAAAGTATGAATCTGTTTGCTTTATTTCTGAGAAGAGAGATTTTATTGCTTCTGGAGACTTTAGCCCAGGTGGAGGTGGCTAGTACTGGATTCTCTGATAAGATACAGCTTTAGGACAGTAGGGGATGGATCACAGTGACACCCAATTGTTTGTTTAGAGCAGACACTTTTTTTTTTTCAACAGAGCTTTTAGCAGATCTTTGTATAGACCTGTACGTGACTGCTGTTTGCAGAAGGTAGTCTCTTTAACTTGTAGCTTTTAGATACCTGTTGAACTTTGTGCTTTTGTCAGTTTTTTTTCTTCTTTAGAATATCAGATTTGATTAGTAAACAAATGGTGGAACTGTTATTGAAAAGTTTACCTTCAAAACAAAAACAACAACACATTTTTCCAAAGAACAGTTTTTTGAAAGACACATTTTGAAAATTGTTGTCACTGCTCTTCTCTACAAATTACTTCAAAAAAGTTAAGGGGGGATGGAGGGAGCTAAAGATTGTAAAAGAACTTTTGTCTTTTCTCACACAAAGCTATTTTCATGGCTTCACAAGACTTAGAATACTGCGCACAAGACATATGGTCTACTTTAATTGAACTCAATAGTTCCTTTTGGGCGAACCATTTCTTTATTTGTCATTATAACTATAATCATTCTCAAAGACACCACATATGAGAACATTTTATGTGTCAATAATCATCATTTGATAACTTGCTGTGGATTTTGAATTTGTGGTTCTGCATCACAGCATCAGAACAGCACATCTAAATCGCTTTGTGCAGGAAATTAAACAGATTACCTTGATTTGATGGAAAATTGTTGTCGTCATTTCCATTTTTTAATACAGACTATTATATTAATACTAAAGTAATGACAGTTCAGTATAATAAGATTTGTTTCTGTGTAAAAGGTTGCTCAGAAGCTTCTATCTGTGTCTGATAAAAGGATTGTTGTCTCTGTACATTGGAAAGCGAAAGATGATGTATACACTTACAAATTGTATAAATGTTTGTCAAAGGATGGTCTTCTGTGGAAATGGCACTGTCACATGTGCTGTGTTTAGTTTGCAACACTAAGGCGGATATTGCATTTTTCTTTTTTCCCTCTACTGTGACTGGAAATTAATAATTCAGTAATAAAATGGGTTTTTATAGTTGATACAGCTCGCCATGCGTAATTTAGAGAGATACCAAAAGAGAGTTGTGCTATATATTCAAAGTGTGATATGTGGTAGTAAATCATTACACAGCACTGTCTGGTGGTAAGATGGTAAATAGCAAGATTCACTCAATAACATTTTTTCAGTCTTTCTGTCTTGAGCGGTGGGCTGGTGAAATGCCACTTCTCAATGCTCCCTTCAATTCACACAATGAGTTAGTGTCTCCAATAACACTTAGCTGCTGATAGCAGTGCATTTTTCTCAGTGTCAGTGCCCTGCAGTAAGCGTAGTGTTTTCTGCTCTTTTGGGTGGAATCGTAATGCCACCAGTTACAGTTCACAGAACCTAAATCTAACCGTACTCCAGCAGACACGAAGCGACTCAAGTCGTAATAAGAAAACGCCCAGAAGAAGACCTGAAACACCAAATGTAAAGCAGCTCAAGAGAGAAGACACAGAAATGTAATAGATAATTAACTGAAGTGGCGTTATTAAGAGCTTTTTTCTAAACACAAATAATCTTAAACACACAGACATACGATCTAAATTACTGTATGACGCTTTTTGACTGGTCTGCTTTATCTTTGCAGCTCCACAATGCCGCTATTATAGTCAAGTCAAGTGTTTTTATTGTCATATCCTCCTCGTAAGGGGAAGAAAATGAAACACAATCTCTCCTGAGATGCAGCGCAGAAACATTAACCTGACAAAAAAATATTTTGTCATCATTTACTCACCCTGAAGTTGTTTGTAAACCTGGGTGAGTTTCTTTCTTCAACTGAACAAAAAATATGTTTTTTGAAGATTGTGAAAAACCAAACAGTTGAAGAATAAACCATCCCTGTAACATATACGTTTTTCATGTTTCAAATTAATTTTGGAATTTCTAGGAATACAGACACTAATGGGATTGATGCATGACACTGGTCATTTTCATTTTAATTTTATTCCTCTGAGCGTGTTTTTGGTGAGTGTGTGTGTGTGTGTGTGTGTGTGTGTGTGTGTGTGTGTGTGTGTGTGTGTGGATGATATGTTTTGTTTGCCAATGCAAATGTGCTTTACAGCAGGATATCTGCTTGTCACGATACCAATAGAAGGACAGGTTTTCTGCTGCACACACATACTTTAAGGCCCCGGTGAGTAGTTTGTTTAGCACAGGTTTTTTATGTATTTTGTGTGCTGGTTTATTATTGATGGAAATGTAAATTTCAGTTCATGTAAAGCACAATAAAAAAAAAAAAAAAAAAAAAAGATTATTTAAAAAAGTAAGAATGTAAAAACAAAAAAATAGTAGTAGACTTCCCTTTTCAGATTTAATTAAAAAAATTTACATTTATGTACAAGTAATATATGTGTTTCCACAGTAAAACATAGATAATGTTTAGAAATGGTGGTATAGTTAGTAAAGTATAGTATAGTAAAGCTTGTCATGAGGTTCTCCACTGTTTAACTGTTCTTTGAGGTTGCCATGTTTGACCTTTTCCAAAGCAGTTCTTTGTAAAATTCAAATGGGTCTTATACATTTTAAAAATGTTTACAGTTTTATGTCTTTAGTCTTTTAAAATATAATCAAATAAAAAATGCAACAGCAATTCATTTTCTTTTGTTTATTTCTACATTATTGTGTTGCATTCATTGCATTAGGGCATATGCCATTATTAGTTTTTCATGTTGTGATTAATTGCTAATGCATTTATCACCGTATACTGAAATTTATTTTCAAAAAAGAGTTGTCATAATACAGTATAACAGGTTTAATATTTTTTTATTATAATAAAAATATGAACATTTACAATACAATAAAAAATGGACAAAAATGTTTAAAGTAAAAAAATACACATATTAAAGTGCAAAAGAATTAAAAGACCAATAGGGACTAAAGGCTGTTTCATTTTCGTGATGCATTGTTTTTCCGAATACCGGCACATGTCTACATTGCAATGTTTTGCCCACTAAATTGAAAAGTACCAAAAGTTTCATAAAACTAAACATTTATCTTCTAATCACCATATCCTAACTACGCTGTGTGACAAGATTACAGTGGCAAGCAATCGGAGTGTCACACTAGACAAAATTAGAATGAGAATGAGCTTTATTGCCAGGTATGTTTACAACGTAGGAGGAATTTGTTTTAGTGACAGAAGCTTTACAGTGCAACAGAATGACATAAAAATACAAGACAGATCATAAAAAGAATAATATACAAATATACAAAACAATGTACAAAATAGAAAAACACAATATTTAATATACATTTGAGTATGTACAGATATGATGTGTTTGGACAGGTATGACATGTGCAAATTTGAAATGTAAATAAGTATGTGTGTTAAATAAATAATGTATAACAGTGTATTATCCTGCATTATCAAGTGTTCATGACTGGATTGCCTGGGGGGGGACTGTTCCTGTGTCTGGTCATTCTTGTTGTGCTCAGTGCTCTGTAGCGTGGACCAGACGGCCACAGTTCAAAGAGGGAGTATGCTGGATGCCAGGGGTCCAGAGTGATTTTCTTAACCCTTTTGTTCACTCTGATTAGGTACAGTTCTTGGAGAGTGGGAGGGTTGTATCGGTGATTCACTCAGCAGTACTGACTACCCTCTGCAGTCTTCTGAGGTCAGTTTTGGTAGCTGAACTGAACCAGACAGTTATAGAAGTGCAGAGGATGGATTTAATGATGGCGCAGTAGAACTGTTTCAGCAGCTCCTGTGGCAGGTTAAACTTTGTGATGAAGGAAGTGCAATCTCTGTTGGGCCAAAGTCAAAATTTTTGTTCATTTGGGACTTGAGGCGAAGACAAAACTTGTCGCATTGTGCTGGACACTTCTTTGTCCAGTTTTTGTTTGTTTGTTGTTTGTCTTAAATTGTTTTAATTCTGATGAATTGTTATTTTGCATCACTGCGATTGATACTGGTCATCTTGTGAACTTGGATTTTACTGTGGTGCGTTGTTCTGTGACTTGTCATCTTCGTGACTGCTGCATCGCTGCTCCCAATACCGTATATCTGATCGGATGCTAGACTGGAGCTAGATTTAGCTTCCTACACTCGTATGGTTCTGTTTGTCACCATACTTGGTGTAACCTGCTTGATCTGTTGCTACTATTATGCATCCACTTGCTAACTACTGTCACCTTCACATTAACTCTGACTGGGTTTTGTGGTGAGCGGATCCTTCTAGCATTTGGATCTCAACATGATATAGTACACTCTTTCTGAACTCCTTTTATTGAAACATGAACTTCATAGAACAAAAAACGCTGTATTTATGAAACTCAACAAAATGACAAAATCTAAATTTGACTACTCCGTCTGGTTATGTGTACATTAATAGCCCACAACTGACTGGGAAAGGAGGAGGCCTTTGCAGTTGTCTTTAAATCTGACCTATTTGTGATTGCAATTGACACTCCTAATGTAATATAATTTGAGGGGCATTGCTTTCAGAGCTAGGAATGTTTGGAATATTTGAGCAGCAATACAAAAATTCAGCCTAACAGTTCACAAGCTCATATACGATGAAAATTAAATTTTGTATTGGCAAGAGCCAATTTGTTGCAAATCCAAACAAGATTTTTTAAAACTATTAACAAAGTTTTTAAAGCCAAATAAGTCACCCACATGCTCCACTGTTCAGCAGTATAACAAGTTTCATTACTTTTTTGTGGTCTATTGGTTTCCCCTAGCTCTGTGCTCCCTAAGGTTTTTCCACTGAGTATTGATACAACTAGTTCTCTAGTTTTGCAACAATTAATGCTGATGATATTTCAAAATTAGTATTGACAATGAACTCAACCACATGTATCCTTGGCCTGTTCTTAAGGGGTGTCTGTTGACAATCAGTCCCTCGTATTAAATATCGTTAACACTTCTCCCATTACTGGAGTTGTTCTGTGCCAGTGAACTTAAGGCTGCAGCTATCAGACTAGTCCTTAAAAAGCCTGGATGTGATACCTCTGATCTAACAACAGGCCTATTACAGGCCTATCTCAAATCTTCCTTATCTGGCTAAAGTCCTGGAATGTGTTGTTATGGCAAAAATACATTCTCACTTGGCATTAAACAAACTTTTAGAGCCTTTTCAATCTGGGTTTAGGTAGGGGGGCACAGTACTGAAACTGCTTTGGTTTGTGTTATGAACGACTTCCTGGTCTGAGCTGACTCTGTTGCCTCTACCATTTTGGTTTTATTAGACCTGAGTGCAGGGTTTGACACAGTATGCCACTTCATATTACTTAATAGACTAAAGGGTTGGCTCTGTATTTCTACCTTATGGAGAGATCCCAGTTTGTTTTTTTGGAAACAACAAATCAGACATTAGTCCGGTCAGGTGTTCCTCAGGGTTCTGTTCTGGGGCCCATATTATTTAGCATTTATATGCTTCCTCTGGGGCAAATGATTAGAAAACATTGCCTTGGGTATCATTTCTATGCTAACACACAAGTATACATCTGTACAAAGTGATGTTACAGTTCTAAAATTCTTCCTGAATGTTTGCAGGACATAAAAGTTTGGATGTACCTGCATTTTCTAAAACTAAATAGCTCTAAAACAGAGGTTCTTCTTATTGGTACACCAGCAGCCATCCATAAATGTAGCAGCTTTAACTTGAAACTGGATAACAGCTGTGTATTGCCTTCTTCACAAGCTTGTAAACTGTTATATTTGTTATATACTAAATCAATGCATTTTACCATTCCAGAAATATTACTAGGATTAGACATTACCTTTCTATATCTGCTACTGAAAGGTTCATCTATGCTTTATTACCTTGAAAATTGATTATTGTAATTCTCTTTATATTGGTCCACCAGAGAAATCTATCAAGTGGCTACAATATATTCAGAACTTAGCAGCACATGTTCTCATTCACACACGGCCTCAAGGCAGTGGTGTCCTCTGTAACTTGCACTGGCTTCCAGTAATGCTTGTTTTAAATTATGAAGCGGTGCATGAATTGGCTTCTTCTTATGTCTGTGATTTAGTTCCCCCTTATTTGGCTTTTCATTCTCTTCACTCTGCTGATCCTCTTCTTCTCTCATCAGCTTTACTTGGAAATTAAAACTATTGGTCAAAGAGCCTTCTCTCATGCTGCTCTGAGGTTATGGAATGTGCTTCCTTTGAATGTTCCAAGTGTTCCTACACTAGGTATTTTTAAGAAACTGTTGAAAACTATTTTTTTAAAATGACTTACCATGATTACTTAATTTGGGTTTTGATTATATTTTTTCTGCTTTTTTTATGTTTTATTATCGTACCTTGTATTTTATAGTTTTTGCATTAACACAATCTACCACTTCAGATCCTGGGAGATTGTGGTGCCTAGAAACTCTGAATGACTCTACAGTATACAGTGCTATCCATGATGATGAGTGGGGAGTGCAGAGGGCTTCCTCCGAAGTCCACAATCATCTCTACTGTTTTGAGTGTGTTAAGCTCCCAGGTTGTTTGCATCCAGACAGCCAGATCTTTAACGCCTACAGTCTGTAAGCAGACTTGTCACCCGTTCTGGATGAGGCTGATGACTCTGAAGTGTCGTCTGCAAACTCTGGGAGCTTTGACAAAGGTTGGGTGATTAGAGGTGCAGTTGTTGGTGTACAGGGAGAAGGAGCAATGGAGAGAACACAACCATGAGGAGCTCCAGTAATGGTCGTATGGGTGCTAGATGAGGAAGTATCCCAGCCTCACCAGCTGCTGTCCATCTTTCAGGAAGCTGCTAATCCACAGTTTCCAGTTTGAGGAGTAATTGTGTTAAAAGCAGAACTGAGAAGTCTACAAAGAGGATCTCACATAAGTCCTAGTCTGTCTAGATGTTGCAAAACATAATGCAATCCTATATTGACAGCATCATTCACAGACCTATTTGCTCTGTAAGCAAACTGCACCGAGTCCAGCAAGGGTACAGAGTCATTTAGATAAGCCAAATGATTCAAATGGATTTCATGACCACAGATATTAGAGCCACAGGTTCAGTAGTCATTACGCTCCAGTAATTTGGGGTTACCTTTGGGACGAGGATGATAGTGGAGCATTTGAAGGATGAAAGGATTTTATGGCAGCATGTCATCTTCACTGATCTGGAGTGCAGGTGTGGGGAGAGGGGATTACAGTAGGTGTGAATGGTGTTTTTACAAACCTGCAATAGAACTCATTCAGATCATCTGCCAGTTGTTGATTCTCCACAGTGCTAGGGGATGGGTGCCCTCAGTGTGTGTGTGTGTGTGTGTGTGTGTGTGTGTGTGTGAGGAGAGAGAGACAGGAGTGGTTGAGTGTGTGTTGATAAATGTGTCAGCGTAAGTAATCTTCTCCTGTTAAGCTTACACAGCTGAATGGATTTGAGGAGTGCCAGAGCTCACAGTCCAGCTTTACACTTCAGTTACAGTAGGCCAATGGAGACTATGCATAAATACAAGAACAATCATACACTTATTCTTAAATTATCCTCCAGCTTTGTCTGAATAAGTGCTAACACAAAAAAACTGACTGCTATGCCATGTGCATAGTTATAGTGTAGATAAGGATTATGCAGTTTCCTGTGAAATTGTAACATTTCTGGCAGTCTATGAAGTAACACACTTTATATAGAAGTAGAATGTATTTTTTTAGCGTGTAAACTTTTGGTTGTATAAAATTCTCCTGTCACTGTAATTTATAAATGATTGATTAATTAACTTATATGTAAAAGAATTTAAAAGTGCAAATTAAATTCTAATAATTCTATTAGTATTTTATACTTTTCTTTTCAATCATTGCCTTATCCTAGCTTATAATCTAGTGCAGCATATTTAAACATGTTTCCCATAAGTATTTGTTTGTTTTACATAAATAATACGTTGAACATTTCCATAGAGACATGAAAACCATATATATATATACCATATATATATATATATATATATATATATATATATATATACACACACACACACACACACACACACACACACACACACACACACATACACTTACTGTCAATGTCAATGAGATTTCACTTAAAAAGTAGGATATTACCTATTATGTCTATTGTATTTTCCATTACTTTACTTAATAAATTGGAACTCACAGTGTATGACCTTGGTTAAAATAAAGTTGTTAACAAAGGCTAATAATCATTATAAACATTACATATTTACAAATAAGCTAAGTTAACAACAACAATTTATGTTCATTACCATTTGCCTCTGTTAGGAAATTCAAAAATGTATTTGTTTTCTTTTGCTGCAAATGTGAATAAGGAATTATTCTACAAGTGGCTTAAGTAAAGCATTGTTAAATGTGCACTTAAAAGTAATACCTGTACAGATATGACAAGTTTCATTATTCCATAACAGTATTTATCATTTATGTCTGATGGTTTTGGCACATAGACACATCTATGCAGATTCCATTTGTGCAGTGGTTTGGGGCCACTGAGACAGAGCCAGAAGAGCAGCCCACACCAACACAAAACAGAAAATGCGTTAA
>NC_056704.1:7660145-7730777 GCF_018831695.1 Puntigrus tetrazona | reverse complement strand
GGAACAGATCTCTATCACTGTAGTTTTCACTGCCATCCTTTCAGTGGACAAGTAGAACAAGAGAATTTGATTTTGATCTCAAACAGATCTGGAGAGGAGATTTTTTATTTTTTATTAGGAGGCAAAGAGCGTGTAGTTCCCATGTAACATCGAGTGCTGACCCTACCATGCCAGAGTTCCAAGAGCAGAGTTTGCATTGGATGATGCCAGATAACATGGTAGTGAAGATTAAGCTTGTTGGCATTACCCTACGCCCAACAGCTTGGCATCCCTTCCAGCACTGTAAGTTCTTCTTTACCCATTCAAACCAGCATGCATTTTGAGCATCCATGCAGTATATATTCTCATGGTAGATGTAAAGGTAAGAGTGATTTGTGAAAATGTTTCCCATCAGTTTAGGCGATTTCTTCTCTTTGCTGCTGGACAGTGATTATTGGCCCTCCATGTGGATTATTTTTAAAATTACCATCGCTTCGTGGATGCATCCCACTCCCCCTGTTTATTTCCTGAAGGACTTAAAACATCACGAATTAAACAGTTCCTTCCACTTTGTTGGATGATTGTGCTTGAGAACTTGCTGCAGAACATCCAAAAAGAGTCCGCTGCAACTATTAAGGGTGGCTTGTGGGCCCTAAATAGATGGAAGAAGCAGCAGAGATAGAGCTTTGGAAATATAGATTCCTGGCTTGAGATTAAAAGTTGTTTCTTGGTTTGTCTTCAAAGTAAGATTTGGACAGTGTGATACAAAAATCACAGTCCGTCATTTTCTAGGCATAGCTCAATATGGAAGATGGTTCACAGCATTATTCATTGCCAAGTTCTTTTTAAATAATGTTAATCAACCCTGTTGCGAAGTATTACTTTGTATTTTAAAACTAATTTTGCTATGTCATCCAGACACACCAGCTCTTCAAGAGGAGGAGGGAGAGTAATCTTCTGTATTTTAGACACGCAGCGTGCTGCTTTGCTTGGTGGGGTTATCCTCCTTTATGCCCAAACAGTCTGAAGTTTTTCTTCAGGGAAACAGGAATGCTTCACCTCTGGAATGGAAAGCCCGTCTTGCATACTGTACACCTGATTTCATCCTCCACTTCTGTAGAACCTGCTGGGATACTAGCTTCAAAGAGATCACCACCGAGGTTAAGCAGTAAGCTCTTAAGAAGTGTTGACAAGTGGAAAATTAAGAGTGTTTTTGTTATTACCTGCTGTTCAGTCTCGCTGTTTACTGCCGTGGTATGCTAAATTATATCCATGCATTGTGTGCCTTAGTTTCAGATTTCTTTTTTCATGAATGCTGAAACACCTCCCAGATGTCTAAGAAGCTCTGACTGTTTAAACGCTTTGAATTAGTTACGTTTATTAAGGTGATATGTGTACCATATTAAAATCAGACCCTATGTGTTTGTCTGACATTCTAGACTAGTTCAAAAGAGTCAACAAGCTGTTTCTGTGCAACAGATGAAGAGGGAGAGAGCATTTTCAATATAAATACTATCAGTATAGCACATTATGATAAAGAGATGCAAGTGCTCCTCATAGTGTTGAGTTAGGCCTGGGGCCTGTTTCATTTAAGTTTACTAAATAAGCCAGGCATATTTCTACTTTGTCTGACTCATTGTCAGTTGATTTGGTTCAAAATAAATCAGAGTAACTGAAATAAGCCTGGATTATTTAGTAAACTGTATTATTTAAGATTGTATTATATCACATTTGATTGGCTAGGGGAATGTCCTTAAAAATATTCAGAATTGTAAAGCAAACATAAAAACCAGCAGCACAATATGACAATATGAAATTGCTGATTCATCAATTAATAATTAATAGTAAAACTGGTTACGTATGCCAGATCAGAAATCAGCTTTTCATTAAGGACAGTTTTTGCTCTCCAAGTTATTTATTTATCTATTTAGTTTTTAGAATTACTTTATTAAATGTTTCTGTTTCTGTCTTTTATGTTGAATACTGAAATATAAACCATTTACTTCTAGTCAATCACAAAACTATAGACTGCTAGCAAAAATAATAATAATAAGTATAAACAATGGTCATCTTTACACTGTAACGTGCAGCAATTTACAGATTAATGCAGAACAATTACATTTTATTTTATTGTTTTATAAATCAATGCAAGATTTAGAGGTCTCACTTAATCGCGTGGCAGCTATAATAATGAGTAGTGTTTGTGTAAATGTTGTTTTGCCCCTTATCTAGAACTTGGGTGGCATTTTGTTCATTTTGGTGCCATTTTTCCAACAGAGAAAAGTATCTCCAGCTGTGGGTAGTATTGAGCTGAAAGTTTGTCGTCACAATGAACAGAATCATTCATAGAACCGCAACACAGACCTGCCAATTTTACGTTTTGAGCCATAAATATTTAGATCTAAAAATATCTGAACAACTTTTGGCCCCTGGGGACCCATATACTGTACCTATCATATTATTTCATACACTAAAAATTCTGCACCACTTGATGTTAAAAATTATTAACAATGGAAAACAATGGTTCTTCTACAGGGCTGCTGAAATATTTTTTGTTTACCAATATGGATTTTAAATATAAAGCCTAAAAGAAATAAATATGTATGAATACCCTGTTATAACTCTACTTATTAGTCAAAGCAGGTAAGAACGGTAAGATCTTTGACAAATTTGAACTTTGTCCTATCATTAGTGAGGTGCAGGACTCTTTTGACATTGGTCTGACTGAGGTTCCTCCTATAAGGAAGCCCACCAAAGACAGTCCATGGAAGGAGAGCGCTGTCCTTCAACACCGCCAGCAGCTAAAGACCAAGATGAAGTACAACAAAGTTGAGGACCCTAAAGCGCCACATGCCAAACAGGTAGGCTTATGGAAGTCATAAATAAAATCTATAAAACTGTTTTGATCTTCTTTCTGATTTGTGTCTTTGCAGAATTGCTCATTTGGAAGAGATAAGTTTATATTTGTCTATATATACTAATTTCTGCATTCTAATGGAAAGATATAAGCTGTATGAAAATCTCTGAATCTGCCATAGCTGTTCCAAACCTGGACAAAACATATTGTTCCAATTGACTTATGATTAATAATTGTCTTTGGAGCTTATTTATCTTGGCTGAAGGCCTTGACTAACAATACAGTGAAGTCTGTAGACTTCAAATGCACAGTAACATGTGCAAAGCATTTTTTCAGGCTCAGTACACAACAACATTTATTATCAGGTTCTGTTACTCTAAATAAACACCCACAAATGACACAAAAGCATGAGTAAGATTTTATTGCATTATAAATGCGTAGAATGAGAATAACTTATTTTACATGTGATATGTGATTAAATCATAGGGGTAGAAAAGCCATTTGGGAAAAGATTTGATTTTAACTTGTGAAAGCTCTGTGTTAAGCTTTATGAAAGTACCAAACTGACCACCATTTAAAAATACGAACACTTTTATTTCTATATTTTAGAGCCAGTGTCAGCAGGAGCTTGACCAGGTCCTGGAAAGGATTGCAAAAATACCCTTCAGAGATAACAGGGGCCCCCTGGAGGACCTTTATTCCCTGCACATGCCCAACTGTGACAAGAGAGGGCAGTACAACCTGAAACAGGTATTTCATTCACTATTCAGCAGCAGTACATTTCTGTAGTTTTGCCATATCTGAGTAGACATTATTTATTGTTTGATTGTTTACATGTTTCACAGGGTGACTTCATATAATCCATCTAAACCTATTTTAATAAGAACCGGTGGTAATTCTTTAATTTCAAATAAACCTGTGCAGGCAGGCAGCTTTTAACACCTGATATTAATTGACCCTTAGCAAAGGCCCTCCTTAGTTACCGTTGCCATGACCGACAAAATATGCAGCTCTCACACTACACGTGTTCTCACTCAGCGGAAACTACATCGCAGAGCAAAGAGAAAACTGACAACACACAGACAAAAGACAGATCAGATTACTTCTGACATCAAGCAAGGTCTCAGAACTGTGTCAATTTTAAATAAATTCAAATTATAAATACCGTTTTGTGGCTCTTTAGTGCATTGTGACAGATGACTGTACCGCCTCGGTTCAAACACGAGAACTGATCGTCTTTTATATATTTACGTAAAGCACGAAAATGAAATGAACATCAAAAAGTATTTTAGTTTAAGTTTAAGCCCACCGAATTTGTGGTTAACGTTAAGGCTAAACGGGATGGCAGCGGTGGCTTCTGGGCATGTGCTATTTACGTATTTTCAGAGCCGACAATATAACGTGAAACCTATGAAAATGGTTTTAAAAAGAACATGGCGTTGTGGCTGCATTACTTCGGAGTGTCGCAGTTTCTGTCTTTTTGCAGTAAAGGACCTGTCACAGTTTAGTGAGTGGGAAGATGACATGAAGCGACGCCAGGTTTTCTGCATTGAAAACAGATGAGCGCACATCTGCATCAGGGAGCAGTTCGTGGGATTTTTTGTCCACAGAATGATAGTCCACACATTTTAACAGACTATTTTATCATTTAACACTTCAGCGCTGAAATCCATGCATACGGTCCCCGACATGATAGGTTTCTCTGCCACACAAAAACAAGTGCTTTAAAGAAACTCCTTAGCTTTTTGTGGCAGCCAGGAACAGCATAGCTTAACCCTCTACACATTTTTATATTTACTTATATCGATTCTTATCGACAGCACATAATTTACGCATTCTGATCGGTCTGATCTCCTGTCAAATAAGCTCCTTTGCAAATACAATATTACAATATTTGTACCCTTTAAAATGAATTTGTCATAATGGATCACTTACCATGACCTTGCAAAGCCAGAGATTAGAAATAAACAGAAAGAAAGAAAGAAATATAACTTTTGCATTCATGGTAATTTAATGATCCCACAATCAAATCGTGAGGAGCTCATTTATCTAGACTATTTTTTTATTTAATCTTGCCAACCTAGCTCTAGTTACTTCGCTCCAGTGACAGTTCATCCTTTTGATTTCTCTCCATCTCCTTCTCCTCACATCTCTCTTTCTCTTTATCCTTTATTTACTGGTTTAGTCAAAGGACCTTAAAGCTTTTGTCCCAGCTCAATTGATGTTGCATTGAAGTTGATGCGATTTACGTGGAACTTACCCTGCTTCTCCAAAGAAGTCGATGGAATGCATACATTTACACAAAGTGCGTTCAAGCCATACATCTTATCAGCTTATGCATTCTATTGAATCAAACCCATGATATTGGCAACCGCTAATGCCATGTTTTAATGCTAAATTGACTTCTAAAAGCTGATTTGACTGTTGTGTGTGTGTGTTTCAGTGTAAGATGTCAGTGAATGGACATCGTGGTGAGTGCTGGTGTGTGAACCCGCACACAGGTAGACCCATCCCCACCTCTCCGCTGATAAGGGGGTGATCCCAACTGTGCCAGTACCTTGAGGACCTAGACATGGATCCTCTGGACCCTCAAAACTAACAATGTCCTAAACCTCCTATCCCTTGCCACCTTGACCTTCAAGCCTACAAACCCCACACACCCTTGCTCCCTAAAGGAGTCAGTGTTTTACACTCTCCAAACAAGCTATACCTTATGTGTTTATACATTTTGCGCTTATAGATTTGATATGGTTTGAGACAGTATTGTTACAGTTAAAGTATAGATATAACTGAACCGATAGAACTGATAGTATTCATTCAATCCAAGCTAAGTATCGACATATGACCAGAGGACTGAGATTAGTAGGCTAATGCTACTACGTTTCTGTAGGAAAATAACTAGGATCGCAGGATTGTAAACTTGTTGTTAACACTTTCACATACTTCGTATGTATACGCTTGTATTTCTCACATGATGTTACTGGTGCTATTTGTTTCAATACACTTCCTTTATAGGTTGGCCCTTCTCATACTGTGCAGGAAATGGCTTTTATTGGATAGGACAGTGTTCCTTTTGACAAACGGTGAAGCACTGCATTGCACAGTAAGTCGGTGTGAGCTAGTGCCTTTTAGATTAGATTTACAGAAATACATTATATAGAGCTGCTCATAAAGTTTTTGCTTAAAAACCCTAACACAGTTAGTACTAATGCAGTTGATGTTCTGTTCCAATTGCATATAACTACTGACATCTGGTGGTCACACAGGAAGAGAAAAAGATTATATAATGCTGCATTAAAAAGATGTGTTAAATTGATTTAATAGAGCCTTTCACTAATTATTTTAACTTAACATTGTGATTTACTTCAAATTTTACATACAGTTCAATCTTGCTGTTAGGTGTGATTGTCACTTGGTATTTTGGACCCAATGTTTTACATGCACACAAATAAAGAAGTATTTCAAGGTATTACTGTAGGTTTTTTATAGGCAGAACAAACACATTAATAAAATAAAAAATTCAATATTTGAAATTATTCTTGCAAGTATGCTTTTCTAAAAACTGTATCTGACGCAGCACAGTACACAGACAAAACAGAAACCGTCTCTATTATATCTGAATATCTTTATATTTATATATTTATTAAATAAATGTTTGTCTTTACAAAAGAGACAAAAATAAGAGTACATAAATTACATGGCAAATAAATATTGCACAGGTATTAAGATGTGATACAAAGAATTTGATCATCCATATTAGTTGATTTGGGCTCATTTTAAATAAGCTAGTAAATTAAAAATAAGAATCTATACTAAACTTGTTACACTTTTTTTCCTCTATATATTTTTGTCTCGTAACAGTGAGCCTAACCCCACCTCAGAGTGTTATTATTCAGAATCCTTTCCATGTTACTCAAGAGTAACAAGAGGAATATGGTCCTTTAAAATCGAAATCAACTTTGAGGATTATGGATAAAATAAAACTTGAGTTACAGGTGTTTACAGGTGAGGATGACAGAAGGCTTTCTGCAATTCTGCAAACAGGGGACAAAACTGTCGCCAGCCTCTGATCTGAAACACATGTCACAATGCAAATAATCTCATAAGCACATAGAGCATATTTATGATACTATTAGGTGGAAAATGTGGTTGCACCAAATTCAAGTCTATGGGCCAACACCTAATAGTACCTTTGGTACTATGGCATTTCATAATGCAAATAATCCCAATTTGCCTACTTTTTGAGAAGCACTGAATTTGCTTTTTTGAATCTACACTCCTGCAAACTAAAGGTCAGTATTTAGAGTGTTTGTGTTTTCCCTCTGTGGCCTCTTTTGATGCCTTTGATGTAAATCAGTATTCAAATATTTGAGTAGAAAAAGGCACTGAGATTTCCATAAGAACCCAAGGACCCTGATCTGTTAAAGCTGGAAAAAATAGAAAAGTGGCTGGTTGTTTTGTAACCATTGTGCATTCAAATGTTGAGTCTTTCTTATTCAGTAGTGATGTTAATATATGTGTGTTAAGCTTAGGTTGTAATTTAGGTTTTCTTTCACAGGGCTTTTGTTTGTTTTGTTTTACAGCGCACTAAAACAGTGGTTATTAGAATATAAATTTCCTATATCATTCAGACTGGCAAAGCAATGCGCCAAGACAATAAACTGATGTGCTCAGAGCTTTGGAAAGGGTGGTGCAAAAAACTGATAAACAGAGAGTGTGATGACTATACAAGTACTATTGAGTGAATAATTGTTGTGCCGTGGACAAAAGCAAACTCGTATGAAATAGTCACATTGATATAAAGGATAGTTCACCCAAAATGCAAATTCTGCCATCATTCAATCACCTTGTAATTCCAAAATGGTATGTGTTTAGAATGCACAAAAAAATCCAATGTTTTAGACCCAACTGATTTAAATGCATGGACAACTGTTGGAAATCTCGCTTTGTGAAGGAGGAGTGTCATATGGGTATAAAACAACACGAGGATACATAAATAATAATAAGACAGAATTTTTAATTTTGGGTAAACTGCTCCTTTAAGCTCATAAAGCCTTCTAAGATATCTATGATAAGATAGTGGAAACTAGTCCGTGACTCTAGTACATTTCCCAAATGATTCTTGATACATCCCACCAACCTTTATGACGTGAAGATCAAAGAGGACAATTGCAGGATTCAATAACTTGCGTGTATTGAGCATACCCTCTGCTTAGTTTTAAAAGAGGCTCTTTTATAATATGGATTTTCCACAAATAAAGGTCAGACTTCTTAAGATTAAGATCAGAAATGATTGGCAAATCACGTAATATGGTAGATGAAAGTGCGCAACCAAATTTGAGTCGTCTCATTCGTTGTTGTAGCTGTTGCTTTTCGAGATCTTTGCATTGGATGTTGCCTCCATTAAAGTCAGTGCCCGGCATCTGAACTCCATGCTTGTTTACACACCAGCAGATGCCTCGCTTGCGCCCCCTGGACGGTTTGCACTGTGACATAAAACCAAAAATGGACATCACAAAGTAAGAAATGTAACTTGACCCTGCCCTCAGCCATGTGTTTATAGGAAAGAAAACTTTCCGACAACTAAGCTTGCCAGTAGCTGACATCTATAAACATGCTGAAGTGCAGAACTAACCTGTTTGCGCTTGTAGAAGCCTTTCTTATCACAGTTAGGCAGGTACAGCGAAAGAGCCATGACTCTTAAGTTGTCCTTCATCCTCTGGATAATTCCGTCCAGCTTTCTTCGACACGGACCCTGCGGTTAGCAGAGACACCATTAAAAGGACAGTCTGGAGTAGATGATAGGCATTAATACAAACATTCAAATAACAGAAACAGCATTGTTCATGTTGACGAACACACTTACAATGTCAGACTGATGTTTGTCCTTTCCATAGAGGGGGTATTCAAAATTGCTCCTGATCCTGAGTTTAGCTTCCTGTCTCTTTTGGTTCTTTCGCATGGCCTGAGCCTTTTTGCTGTTTATGTGGTCTCGTTGGAATAATGGAACTTTGGCCTGGGGAAGAAGATCCTCTGTTACCTCTGTAACGTGGGTGTCTTCATGTGACTCACGATCTGAGAAGAGGACAATAGTCAGATGCAATGATATAACTGAGAACTATGTAATAAATACACCAGGATTGTTTTCGCTGTCAAGATGCCTGTATGCCATTCACGAAACAATCAAGACCATCAATTGTGGGATTTATATAAGAACTTTAGTCTAAACATTGTATTCATATATTCGTTTTATTCTTTTCATTTTATTCATCATATCTTTTTATCATTCGCTGTGTGCCATGAAATGTGCATGCTACTAAAAAGTAATACAGAAGTATAGATTGCGTGTGTGTCTTACTAAATGGAGCAAGACGGGATGTGAGTTGAACTACAAAAGCAGAACTAGTTCTGTGTGTACGTGTAGTAAGACAGCATGAGATGTTCTGAGAGTTAAACCAAGTCAGCTCTCCCTGAATGAGAATAGCCGAAGAAGTGGAATGTGATGGCAATATTTTAAGAATTTATATGCATTAGTATAATCACGAGTGTGTTGTTTAATGGTTTAAGTAGGCATTATGTTTATTAAGAGTATTAGAATGAGTTGATAGTTTTATGTGTTATAGGTTGCACAATTATGCTTAAGGGAAGTACACCATGACACTTGTTAATCTCAGGATGCAGCAAATGTGCTGTGTAAGATGTTTTCTGTGCAGATAAGGGGAAAACAGGATGGAGTCAGGTAAACGTGGTCTAAGAAGATTGGTGGCTGGTGAGAAGCTTGACCAAGTGACAAAGGAGGAGCCGGAAGATGAGATCGGCGATACATTCTATACTAATATGCATGTCTGAAAAGGATTGGGGTTGTTGGTTTGTGATGTGGTGTGAGGAGTACATCTGACAACCCAGTGCACTGTAACTTTTATATCTGATTAATAAAAATTCGGTTTATTGAAAAAAACTTTCTTCAAATTTTTGAAGTCCAACACAATTTAAAGCCACAATGGGTTGGTAGTCTTCAAGTTGATTACAGTCACTTTGTCATTACAGCCACAAAAAAAGACTTTTTATCTTCCTGCGCTGGTCTTCATTGGAGTAGTGCTTGTAATGAAAACTTTTTAGCATCTAAGAGCATGCCAAATCTCTTGAGAAGAGTCAACAGATTTCAGTTTTTTTTAAGCTGTTGGCTTTCTCAAGATGTCATCTCAATATAACTTATTATAAAAACTCTAGAAGAGATCCAAATTTGAAAACGCAAAAGGCCTGAAATTCTGAATCCACAATCTGTCAAAACCTATCACGGAAGTTTTAGAAGTTACATTTGCATTTATCATAGAATCAAATCAAGCAGTCAACGGTCTGAACTCAACCACCAGCTCCAGCTTCGTTCTTTTAATTGTAAGCAGAGATGCCAGATGCTATCTACAATTTGCCTAGTCTATACCCTTCTCCTCTCTCTTACACGTCACTGCATTTGCCCAGCTGCGCAGTGAGTAATCAGATTCAAGGGCTTGACCCCTTCCTCGTCCCTTCTGTGTCTTCTGTGGAAAAGCTAAGCAGCCAGGGTCACAATGGATGAGCAAATCTCTCGAGCCATTTGCGATGACATCACTGACAAATTGAAGAAAGACCTCAGCAAAGCTTGGAAATCATTGAATAAATCAAAATTGTGTTTCCGCTTCTTACTTAAGCTGTTTTATCATCTGCCAAGCATCAGTTAACCGGATCTTTTGAGGGATATTACGTTTTATTTTAGCGATGTGACAAGTGCACTTCCAAGTCTCCTAATCTGGGGGTATTGTTCTGGGAATGCATGCTAATCTGAGATCTGTGCAGCCCTGGGAGAGGTGGTGTGCTCATTCTTTCTCTCTCTGCTTTGTCTTCTAAATGTCTTCTGTTACAAACAGTTTTATTGCTAAACTCTCATTGTCATAGTACAGAGGTGGCACCAGTTTGAGTGCATTTACACAAAATGTTTGATACGGGGCACCGAAAAAAGTTACTGTGGTAACTTATTTATATGATATGTGAAAATGTTTTAGTTGAGTTAAATTGCAACCGCATCTTATTCATTTTTAACTTTATAGAAAATTGAGGCAATGCTTTATCAATTCATGCTCTCACAGCTTGCATTGCCCTTAGTGATGAGACACATCTATGACTGTTGTTTGACCAGAGAATATATTTTGTTTTAAATTGGACATTTCCATATCCAGGCACTTAGTTTTCACAACCAAGTAAGTGTATCTCATCCTTATGCATAGAAATAAGCTGCAGGGACACACACACATATATATATATATATATATATATATATATATACATACAGCAGCAGCAACACTGCTCCACTTTTGTGAAGCATTGCATCTTTACACAGAATTTAGTGGCAGCAGAGTCCCATCTGAGCAATCTTAACTCATTTATGTAAACACTATCTTATGTATTATTATATTCAGAATGCTGGTTCATTCTTCCAGTTCGTTCGTCTGTCGGAACCATTCTAAAGCCTTCCATTCTGGTCTAAATTTTTAACGACTTGCGAGATGAAGATTCAGAGTGAAATAGCTGCAGCAGCTGTTTTGGGTAAATGTGATGAGATCGCATAATCGCAGTTTTAAGAGTGCTGACAGCTGAGTTAATCGCTGATTTTTATGAAGCCCGAAAGAAAGGCAGGGGAGGCTAAAGCCTGTGAAAGAGTGTGATAAAGAGAATGACAGAGAGATAGATCTGCTGGTGTGTGGGTGGGGGATTGCTGAAGAGGAATTTGATTTGAATGCCAATTCTGTATTCAATAAATCGTAAGAACTCATCCAGATAAAATAAATCCCAAGATTTTCTGCTATGGGTGTTCTGACCTAGATAGCCTAATACAACATAGGATAGATAGATAGATAGATAGATAGATAGATAGATAGATAGATAGATAGATAGATAGATAGATAGATAGATAGATAGATAGATAGTTTCCCCTATATTCAATCATGTATCGCATACAAATGACCTATTGCATATCAATATATATTACCTCTAGGCAACGGTTTGTATAGTTTCTCGTTGATGCAAACTCCTTTGCCGTAAAGTAGAGCGTGCAGGGGCTTTTCCTCCCCGTTCCGAGGCAAGCAGCGCAGTCCCTGTCCACAAGTGCCCGTGTAGACTCCACACGCCTGCCCCTCGGTCAGTGCGCAGGTCAAGCAGCATCCGCAGCCGGGCTCCTTCACCACCTGACAGCCCATCCGCACCGGAGGACACATGGACATCGCCTTCTGATCGCACGGCTCACAGGGCACGTACGAGGCAGAAAAGCCGGGTAGTCCCCATACAAATGTCATCAGAGTACACAAACTTAGCAGCATTATACTGTACGGAACCTATTCCACCAGCCTTGAATCAGCAGGACCGACGCTTTTCTTCTGAGATGTCCGAGAGCGCAGATGCAACGTCCGGCTAAAGGAAGAAAGTGTGTCGGTGATTAAAATATCAATTAGCGATCCTCTCACCACTTGGTAGAATAATCCAATGGTGCATAAACACCTGAGATCTGGGAATTAAAAGGCAATGCCCTGAGATGAAATGGGATCAGCGGAATTCGGGGGAAGAGCGCAGACCTCAAAAATACGTGTAAGCGACACCTTCACCCCCGTATTAAAAAGGAAATCAATGTGTGCCGGTTCTGGTAGAGGCTCTGCAGCTTAGTGAAGTGATCACCCTCGAAAGCTGCTGTCAGTATGAAGCTCGGTGAAGGGAGGCGCACTGCACTTCATTTAAAGGTACTGGCGCTTCTTGGGCGGATCCCACAGTGATGCTGTGCATGAATGTAGCTTTCGGCGCAGGTTCAGATTAAGCGAAACGGTATCAGCAGAACCTTTGTCTTATTTTAAATGAAAATAAAAGTGAATGACATTGAGAAATTTAAAGCAGGTTTCTGTTCTGTTCTGCTAGCGAACGTCTTTTCATGGCTCGTGCACGGTTTTTAATAGTTACACCATAACTAGAAACGAATAGATGTAGTTTAATTCAATAATTCACGTCGATTTCTTTTGCATTTCAAGATAAATTATTAGACTATTTTAAGTATTGTGTATTATGGTTTTATATTACTAAATTAAACTGTTATAAGTTGATTAGCTAATGCATTTATTTTTTGGAACATTTTCACATATGATCATGATATGGACAAACATTTAATATAAATAGAAAATGGATGAGACCTGTGTGAACTTTTGTTGAGTGCACATAATAAAAATTATACCGATAATAAAAATTAAAAACCCGAAACAAACCAGAAAGCATTATGAATAAAGAATTAATTTGACATGGGTGGAGACAAAGCTGGTTGATTGAAGTACCAGAGAAATGCTGCAGGAACAAGGTACCAAAGTCAATCCAAGGGAACTAAGGACAATAGTAGAGCAAAGGAATGGAGGAACCCATGGCGGAGCCAAATGAAGGGCCAAGGAACAGGTCTAGAACTATAAAGTGGAGCCAGAGATCAACAAACCATGATGAGACTAGAACGGGTGGAGAGCTACCTGTATGTAGCCTTGTAGTAACTCTTCAGACCTTGGCTTGTTCTGGTGTTTCATTAGAGTTAAAAACAACTCTACAGGGCAGTGGCTCTACAGAAACGATGTTCCCCACCCCTGGACTAGAAGGATGAGGTATCACAGTGAAGTTGGGAGGATAAAGGATCACAATGGAGTAAATGGATCCAAGGATTTAAAGAATTGTACAGCTTTGAGCGCTAAGGTAAAGATGGATGGTCTTAGACTCAGTAGACCATGGAGGCTCTCCTTCTTCTCTAAGGCTCTGTCCAGTCATCAACCCTGAAACATGTCTGCTTTCATTACAGAAGGGCTGAACATGTCTGTTCCCCAAACTAGAAAATGCAGAAGATGTCCAAACCAAATTAAGAACACTAACTTAACTGATGTTAAATTAAAATAAAAACTCTTTATAATACAGAGAACCAATGATAAAACCAAAGTCTCTTTAAGACAAACACCTCTCGGGCATCCAAGTGCAGCTCCTATCTTTTTGTATTGGGAACATCAAATTCTCCTAAACTTTTTTACTAAGCTTACGATTAAATTTTATATATGAAATCAGTAATGAAATCTGACAACAACTGTGCAAAAATTGTTGCAAATTTTTGCATAACTGACTGGAATTTATGTTATTGGTGTTGAAATTCTGCATCAAAGAGATGGTATTTCAGATCATTATCTAGTAATGGTATGGTAGAACTATAATCACAAAATACTGCTTTGTAAGTAATCTTCCTGATTTATCTTAATTCCTTAGCACATCAAATAGCGCAGAAAATGATGATGATATACTCTCTCTTTTATAGCACTTTAGATACAGTTGCTCCTTTATGTTTAAGAAAGATAAAAAGACTCTAAAGAAAAAAAAGACTCGAAAGAGAGCAGCCCAGAAAATGGAGCGCAGCTGAAGGTAAACAAAACTAGAGGTATTTCATTTAACTGGATGGCAAAGTACCCTTTCCTACAGAAAAGCATTAAAAACCGCTAGATCTGATTACTTTTCATCTCTTTTAGAAGAAAACAAACATAACCCACGTATTTATTCAATACAATAACTACATTAACAAAAAATAAAGCATCAACAGGTTCTGACATTCCCCAAGATCACAGCAGTAATGACTTTATGAAGTACTTTATGTCCAAGATCAATACTATCAGAGATAAAATTGTAACCATGAAGCCGTCAGCTACAGAATCGCATCAGATGCACTATAGATCCCCTGAGGAAAAATCCACTTATTCTCTACTATAGGAGAGGAAGAATTGTTAACCTTGTTAAATCATCGAAACCAACAACATGTATGTGAGACCCTATTCCATATAATTTACTAAAAGCTGCTTCTAGAAGCCTTGGATCCTATCTTGGCTAGTACTAATTCATCCTTGTCATTAGGATATGTCCCCAAAACCTCCAAATTGCTACTTATTAAACTTCTCATTAAAAAAACACATTGTGACTCCAAAGACGAATCTGGCTTTTCTGTCAAAGACACTAGAAAAGGTAGTATACTCACAATTAAATTCCTTCTAAAAGAAAAATGGTATATAAAAATGGATTTAGACTGTACCACAGTACTGAGACTGCTCTCATTAGAGTTACAAATGGGCTGCTTCTATCATCTGATCATGGTTATATCTATTTATTAGTGCTGTTGTATCAAATCGTACTTATCTGACCACTATCAGTTTGTAGCCACTATCAGGAGGTATCATATCGATCAAGTGAAATATGGTATATAATATATCTCAAAGCTCAGAATTAGAGATGTTACCTTTCATGCTTTACATGTTACCCTTGGGAGATATTATCAGGAGACATGGTGTTAACTTTCATGGTGTTAGCTTATGCTGATGATACACAGCTCTATATTTCCTCGGGGCCAGGTGAAACGGAATGTATAGTCGATATAAAAAACTGGATGATGAGTAATTTTTTTACTGCAAAATTCTGACAAAGAGAGGTGTCAATTATAAGACCTAAAAACCCCATATGCAACACTTGATGGCTGCCCTATGAATTGTTCTTTATCATTTGGGAACCTATAGGTGCGCTCTTTGAGCCATATTTCTAGCCCTTGTAAAACTGTGTTTTACCATCTCAAATTATGACCTATGCTTTCAATGTCAAATGCAGAAATGTTGATTCATGAATTTATGACCTCATGGTTAGACTATTGTAATGCTTTATTGGGCCTGATTTGTCACAGTTTAGAAGTCTTGCCATAGAGTTTGTGACACAGAGGAAGTGGAAGTGATCTCATAAAATTTATCTTACCCCAAAAAACACTTAACCTTGTAATTTCAAACAATAATGCTACATTAATTTGTACATTATACAATATAAGTAAATATAAACATTATAGCCTGTTTCCCTCATTCTACAACAAATATTTAAAAATGTAACTGTATTCAGAACAAGAATGAAAAACAAGTAGGCTAGTTATAAATAGTTATAGCATTGCCAACAAACCTGGGTCTTTAAATTAAATCCGTATTGGGATAAATTTGCCTATAGTGTGAACTTTTTGTCTTTTATTTATACAAGTGCCAAGTGTTCCACTAGGTCTGCTACCATGAATTGCTATAATGAGGGTGCTGGGGCTGCCTCCGCCCTCCCATCATGCCTCGTCACCTCCACATAGGCTAGGTGATTTAGCAAAGTCAACTTGCAGCAGCTGTGTAGCCCGAGGATGCAAGTGCATCTACCGGTGCAGCAGCTGTGTGTGCTTACCCTGAGGACGCCGGTGCATTCTTGATTCCCTGAGTGGAGGTAATGAGGAATTGCATAGTTTTCCGTGGTACTTTTAGCAGAGAGTCTGCAGAGTACTGCTCTTTTCAGTTGATAGTTTTTGAGGCAATGAAGCTCAAGTGCTGCTATATATAGTAAAGTCTTTATGGGCTTGAACATTATTGGCCAATGTAGGACATTGTGCCATTCAGTACGGCTTTAGTATTTCAGGAGAGTTTTCCCCATAGTATCAGCTACTGATGGCCAGATGTTCTGTGTGTTGCTGTATAGGTCTATATAATGACATTAATCTGTATGTTCTTATATAAGGTTACTGTTCTTTGGGTTAAATATTGGGATGTTGTTAAAACCCTCATTGTGGTATTGAGTTTACAATATAGCTCTGCGTAACATCAACCTACAAATGATAAAAAACGCTCAGTGGTCAATGGTAGGCATAGTTATATGATTAGGGGGTCAATATAGAAAATGTTCAAAAGCTAGAGGGGACCCTATTAGGACATCCATGACTCTAACAGGCTCAAGGATGTCAAGATCTTCCTTTACCTCACCCACTGTTCAAATGAATTAATTTATTTTCGTGACAGGTCCTTCAAAATCCTATGGGGAGCATCAATAGGCAACTTTTATTTTTATGGTTCATTGAGTCCAATACATATTGGCACTGTGAGGAAAAGAAAAAGAAAACTCACAAAATGATACATGATGGGTTGATCCCCATGAGTGAGGAGGCAGATATGAACAACTAGTAGATTCATTTTTATGCGTCTTCTGTAACATAATGGTAGAGACCCATATTTCGGCTTTTGAATCTGAATCTGAACTGTCTGCAAAAACAAGTGCAATACTAAAAAAAATAAAACAATGCTTATGCATATTATCAAACTACCAAAACCAATCATCCATTCTAGATGCACTCAAAAACAATTAAGGATTTGAGCAAGTAATCAGGTTGTCAGGTTGAGATGTCTGAAAGACTCATACTGACAAGAACAGTATTGGAAAGTGCAGAACTAATGACCTTTGTAGCTCAACTGTTAAAGCTGTTGACCTTTGCTAATATCCTCAAGTCTCTCCTCTCATATAGTACATGAGACAAGTATCTGGACAGAAGTGTGTCACCGCTGAGGTCACTGGACAAGCCCATCAACACCCTAATGTTTAAACAAGGAGCCTTATAACCTTTACTTCACATCATGACACGTGCATTTCAAGAGGTCACATTTGCCCTTAGCGTCTCTTTAACACAAAGAGATCTTTTCAGGAGCAAACCTGCAGGACAGCTGTGTCTGGCCAAGAGGGCTATTTTGCAGCACTGATGGCTACAACAAAGAAATGAAGGTAAGATTTGTTCACAAAGAAACCTTATTTCTCTTATTTTGGCAGTGCAATGAATGAAAATTACGAATGACATTCTGATGTAGAAGAAAATTGAAAGGTCTGTGCTAGAAATTTGACTAGATTATTAACATAACTTCAGCTAAAAAAACAAGTTATAATTGCTTCCATAAACGAATGTATACATAGGTGATTTAGATGAATGATTTCATATTAACCCAGGACATGGGTTAGTGTGTGCTCATTAGTCATGTCAGTGCTAACGGCATTCCCGTAGGTCACTGAGAGCATGGCTAGCGGCGTCAAGGTAATGGGTTTAATTCTAGGGAATGCGTATTACTAAAATATATAGCCTGGCTAAAAGTGTCTGCCAAATGCATCAAATGTTAACATTAATAGGAACCCATGAGATGCTTAATGTGGAACAATTTAGTCTACCTCAGCTCTAGCGCTCAGTGGTTTCCTGGCTGGCACCAGTGGATATTTTGTGAAAGAAGCACAATCTTTATAAATGTTTATTTATTTGGTTGATCTTTCTGATTATTTTTTCTAGTAGTTATATGAATAAAAATTGTAGGATATATATATATATATATATATATATATATATATATATATATATATATATATATATATATATATATATATATGAATTAATACAAATTATACAGCTACTGGTACATACACAAATGTCTTCCCTCATTTAACTCACAATTATTTTTGTGCAAGATTTAGATTATTTTAAAACCATTCTGTAAAAAGTACTTTACAGAATGCAATTCAGATAATGCAACATCAAAGGAACAAACAAAGTCATACACGTACAGAACTGTAGTTTTCAAGAGAAATCGAGGTTACCATAGTTACCATTTATTTTATGAACAGAGTAGAGGAGGTTCAGGGTGTTCATGATGGTAGGAACTGAACAACTTAGTAACACTTTTAAATGGCTTTTGATGGCTATTTTTGTTGAATATTTTGTTGACCCTGGAACAACATTTTAAATCAAAAATTGAATTTTTACCATATTTCTATGACTAGACCTAATGAGTAATGCCTAAAATAAGAAGATATGAAAGATGAATGACACTGATGTACAAGCACCATACACTGATTGTAATCATAAACTATAAACAGGTTCTTGAAATCTGATTGGTTCATCACAATGCTGTTCCATTGTCATTGGTCCAGGAACACGTCGAACTCTGTGTCACCCTAAAAAGCAAAAATTACTAAAAGCACAACTGTTTTGGCAATAAGAAAAATCATCACAAAAGTCAACCCTAAACCTAACTCTAAATAAATAACATAAAACTTGTAAATGTATTCAACATTCTATTAATGCTTTATTAACGAGGTTCAGGAGGAGCACGATCAGATAATCTGTCAGTTAGGCACAGGTGTAGCTCGTTTAGCTAATCATGACTTACCCCTGTACTACAACAGTTTTCTTGCATCCCTTCTTCGTCCCATCTCCTCACTCTCAATCCTTTTTTATCCCATGCTTGGGATAGTGGGGGTTCTACGGGTTTGGGCTACATTCTGGAGCTACAAACCCCTCTAGAGCCAGATATGAGGAACCTTTTTTAGCATTTTAGCCATTGAAATGATGTTTTGAGCTCTGAGGTATGTAATTCTATATAAAATGCTAAATACATTTTATTTGGATAATAGGCGATTTCTCTTTATGTGACCTTATTCCAGGAATCAAACTTGATGATGCTGCAGCAGCTCTAGCTTGGTGGGCCACCCTCCCTCAGAATTCTCAAAAAATTTCCATACTAGAAAGCACCAATTACTGTTGCCAGGATACTGCAGAGGCTTGAGCTTGCACAGTCACCAGAACCAGCGCCAACCCAGAACTGTAATCTGTTTTGGCTGTTCTGCATAATGTGAGAAAATGCAAGACTAATCTAATCATGGATTTGGTTAAATGCTGAAGCTTGTGTTTGCATGATTGCATAGAAAAAAAAAAAAAAAAAAATTCAGTCTAGAGATGAGATGATGTCACTTTGCTAATCTGTCAACAGGGAAGTCTTATTAGGCTACTATTATCTTAGTGGTAGACGATATCTTTCATCAGATACAAAAGACAGCAACAAAGAGATAGACAGCATGACTGTGATCAAAATGTATAGAAACGACCTTGTATAAGGTCTCAAAGGATCTTTTGGAACGATAATTGAAAATGTAATTTAACTGTAATGTTTATTTTTATTTTAAAGGATATGGCTCTGCTAATTTCTCAATAGCTTGACGTTTTCACCTTGCTTCATATCATCTATGCATGTTGTACTGACATTAGCACGGGATTCATGCTAACATTTTCATTTTCCAACTGAATTTTTGGAACGCAGAAGAAAATGAGAAGGTGAGTGAAAGACAATATCAAGTCTATGGGTCAAGCAGAAAGGTCAAGCCATTTCCCTCATTGGCTGCAGTATCATGAATGTTGAGTGGTTAGGGTGTCTGCAGAAGTATTTCAGTGTCTGCCCCTTAGAAGTTTTAGATCGATAAGCATCAGACATTGTGCTTATTGTTCTTTTCTCACAACTGAAAGCAGGTTTAATTAATGTCACTACACACAAAGACAGAGAGAAATATACATGTATGCTGTGCAAAATTCCCTTTTAAATCTGAACATGAAATCCCAAAGTAGGTCTTTAGAGAAAACTGATATGTCTGTCTAATGTGATGACTTATTCTCTCACTCTCTCTGTTGCAGTTCCTTTGGGAGATATAACAATGATGTCTGGGTCATCCGGACAGCATTGCTTAAGCTGTAAAAAAAGAGTTAAAGCATTGTCATTGTTTAATGATATTGAAACCACAACAGTGAAAAGGTAAATAACTAAAGCATAAAGTGACTAAATCACAAGGAATTGGGCCATGACCCAGGTTGCGTTCTCAGTCCCTGTGAATCAACACCTCTTATAGTATGCATATAATATGTACCGTTTGACTCTATAGACCACATATACATTGACCAGATTATGGATGGGCCCAGGGACACCGCTGTCTGTGTAGCATACTGACTTAGGCGCCCATGTTCAGGTTGGGGGGGTAGACTCTCTCGGTAGATATCGTGTTCCTTTGGGGTTGATATACTGTAGAAATTATAAATCCCCTAAGTAGAAACCAACCAAACTCTCCAAACCCTCCCCATCCCCCCCTCCTCCCTTTGGAACCGTCCTAACCCCCCTAACAAACTAAACCCCCCCACAGTGCCCTTGAATCTTGCTAAGCTGCAATTCCTCAACATTCACAAGAAATTAAAAAGTTTAATTTCTGTGTGCATGTAAGCAGTGTTACACAACATGTTGCTAAATGCACGCACCACGATTCTTCGGTTACTGTGGTATAAGTGACATTTTCAGACTGATCGAATGACACACTGACACGCACAGTGATCACAATGCAACCTGACTTTCCCATGCTCCTCACTTACAAATACAATTTAATGAGCTTTTTTTTGCTCTCTCACTCCCATTGTTTAAATTTTCCTTGCATTTGTCTGTCAGTTGTACATCTCGACACATGAGCTGTTTTTCTAAAGGATGTTTTTCCAATAGACTTATACTGTAATAACTGTTTGTTGCCACAACTGGATAATGCATTGACTGTTGTGTATTAAAACGTGTCTGTATTAATTCCAGTGTCTGGATACCCGGGACAATGGTCGAATGTGATGCATTGCAAAAGTTCAACTGTTGACAATTTCCCATTGGCTTCATAGGCAACATGAAAATCTGAAAAATCAAACGAACCCAGTGGTTTACAGCAAATTCTACTAAAACACTGAAGCACTTTGACACACTGAATAAGGAAGTGTCAATTTTAAATATTTAAAACAAGTACACAGGCCGGTTGTAAATGAATAACCTTGAAACACCTGCATTCATTTGTACTTGACATTGCATTGTAACCCATGACAGAGAGAGTCAGAGATAAGGAGATAGAAAAGCCCTAAAATAAGCAGTAATATGTTATTTCCGCTGATAGAGCAGATTCGTACCTGATTTTCTGTGAGAGGAATGCTCAACTTAAGCACGGGGAAGGAGTTTCATCATAACTTCCACTGAACTGTTTCTTGCTCTGTGAGCTATGAGGTGATGTCTAACAGACCATTTATTTTAGAGCGCCTGCTCCACTCGAGGGGTCCCCCCCAGGTCAAGAGAGGATAACTAATCACACATACATTACTAACGTGACTAGCAAAGGTGATAAAGCAGCAAAATCAGTCATTTATAATGTAGGAAAAAGCTTATTAGCCATGAATTTAATATGTGACTGCTCAGGATAAATCCTGATGTAAAAGTGAGAACTGCTGAACCTGTCATTAATTTGAATTTGAATGTACACAGCTTTCTCTGAATAAGCCTTTTTTGTATAAAATTAAACTTAAAATAAAATATAGCGGTATACAATGTGGCATTATACACTGTATATCATTTTGCATGGTGCACATTATTTCAAAACAGCTTTACAGAAAAATATAGTCCACAGAACGCACACATAACTGGTGCAACAAATATAAATAAATACATTACAATTAGATAACATAATTTAACATTGAAAATAATTTTTACATTATCATTCCAAACCTATAAGGCATTTGTTCATCACCTTCAATTTCTTTCACATAATGAATAACCATGACAACTAATGAATGACATGCTAACAGTAACCAAAAGAAACATAGGAGTACATGAAAACATTTCAAACAATTCATGAAAACAACATGAATAACAAGTTTATTAAATACTGAAATAAATGAATTATTCATTCTTAGGTTATATGTGTTGATGCATTAAGTGACATTCACAGAAACTGCATTTAGTTGATCAAGTCAAAAACAGTAACATAAAATTTAAAAAAAATTGTACAGTTATAATAATAATTTACATTGTAATAATTTAGCCATACATTTTATTGGCATTAGAATACTCACAGTTAAACTGCTTTCGCAGGAGGTAATAGTTTCACTGTCAAATAATGCTAAAATTAATCATTTGTATTGAGTGGATAATTATATTTTTTCTTTCACGTATTTAGCTTGTTTCCTTTCTGTTCTGTAGCCTTATTAATAAATTGGAACCTGGGCTTTGGCGACCTCTTGCGGTAAGATTCCCATCAGAGGAATTTTCTGCCATTTGACCTCGTTATTTGAATTGAACAGGTGATTGGCAATGGCAGGATGTCATAATGTGTATTTGAAAGATGGATTTCATGAGCATCAGAAGCACACTCAGGCAGTGTTGTGCTCCAGATGCTTACGAAATCCGTCTTTGCAATGCATCACATCCATCCTCTGCCAGATAGATAATTATATCAAAATGTTTACTTGAATCTATAGTCATCAAAACAGTGCTGCTAACCTTTTTGACTCATTATATGTTTTGCCATGTGACCTGCCAAAACTGAAATGCAATAGCAGTTCCTTTTGCGTTTGAATTTTCCTACGTCTACATGAACGCAGTCAATCAAAGTGAGGGGGCGGGACAACACTAAGGGGCGTGTATTTGTATTGGGAGGTGACGTCATGCGACCGTGTAGCATGCTTTGATCAGTGAAGATAATCAATAAAGAATCCGCTAAATACAGCTGCTAATCAGTTCGTGCCTGTGTGAACGAACAGACAATCTCCTTACATATTTCTGTATTTTTTTTAACACCTCATACAGCAATTATACCTAACAGCAGAAGCAATTGGACACACAATACTGTCCAATAACCAAACGCTTTTCGTCTGTCTCTCACTCGGATTAATTCTCACAAGAAATGTAGAAAATATATGTCTTTTATTTTTAATAATTAGGCTGCAACACTGCATAACATATTACGCTGAAGTGAAAATGCATACGGTAATTAAATATTTGCAATTGCATTTGGATTATGTATTTTTTCCATTGAAAACGCAACTGAAAAAAAACAATTTACAATTCAATTTGAAAATAGTCTGGAAAATCCTTCCATTACTTTTTGCCCAAAACTTGTTAGACTAAAAATGTTAGTGTTGTGTATTAGGCAAATAACCAACTGACACAATTAAATCATCTTTATTCACACATAGCAAAAAATATATATTTCGTATAGTCTCCTTTTTCCTTGATAATGAACAGTATAATTTTGATTGATTTATTAATAATTAATAATAAATCTATTTTACTGACACACATCCAGTATTTTCTGTTTCTTTATTTAAGACGCAGCCGACTGCAAAGCCATTGTGACATCAATGTGTTGTGTATTTGCTGATTTGCTCTAAAAAAAACGTGAAAGTGGATGACACGATGTCATTAAAGTGTGTTTCAATGGCACGATTTTCTGTTTCCATTTGGTGTGCTATTTATACACAGAAAGTGACTTTGCCGTGCTTAAGAGAAGCAATGGTTAGGTTTAGAGGTGAGGGAAGGTGCATATCATACAATGGATATAAAAAGTGTACACACCCTTATAATGCCAGGTTTCTGTGTTGTAAAAATTTTTAACCAAAATAAATAATTTCAGAACTTTTTCCACCTTTAATGTAAACTATAACCTGTTTAATTTAATAAAAAACAAACTGAAATCTTAGGTGCTTGGGGACTAAAAATATAAGACTAAAATCGTGTGGTTGCATAAGCATGAACATCCTCTAATAACTATGGCTGTGTTAAAAATTAAGCAATCACATTCAAAATTTTTAAACAGGAGTCAGTACACACCTGTCATATAAAGTGTCTTTAATTAACCCCAAATAAAGTTCAGCTGTTCTAGTAGGCTTTTCCGGACATTTTCTTAGTTGCATCTTACAGCAAAAGCCATGGTCGGCAGAGAGCTTCCAAAAGCATCAGAGGGATATCATTGTTAGTAGGTAGGAGTAGGTATTAGATATACCATGGAACACAGTGAAGACAGTCATCATTAAGTGGAGAAAATATGGTGCAACAGTGACATTATCAAGAACTGGACATCCCTCTAAAATTGCTGAAAAGAAGAGAAGAAAACTGGTAAGGGAGGCTGCCAAGAGGCCTACAGCAACATAAAAAGAGCTGCAGGAATTTCTGGCAAGTATTGACTGTGTAGTACATGAGACAACAAGCTCCCGTGTTCTTCATATGTCTGGGCTATGGGTTAGGGTGGCAAGACAAAAGCCTTTTTTAGAAAAAAAACTAAAAAAAAACATCCAGGCCCAGATAAATTTAGCAAAAACACATTTGAATTCTCCCAAGAGCATGTAGGAAAAGGTTTCATGGTCTGATAAAACCAAGGTTGAACTTTTTAGTCATAATTCCAAAAGGTATGTTTGGCACAAAAACACCACTGCACATCACCAAAGAAGCACCACGTCCACAGTGAAGCATGGTGGTGGCAGCATCATGTTTTGGGGTAGTTTTTCTTCAGCTGGAACTGGGGCCATAGTCAAGGTGGAGGGAATTATGAACAGTTCCAAATACCTGTCAAAACTGGAAAAAAATCTTCAGGCTTCTGCTAGGAAGCTGAAGATGAAGACGAACTTCATCTTTTAGCACCATAAGAATCCAAAGCACACATCCAAATCAAAAACAAAAGAATGGCTTCACCAAAAGAAGATTAAAATTTTGGAACGGCTCAGCCAGAGCCCAGACCCGAATCTGATTGAAAATCTGTGGGGTGATTTGTAGATAATCTCGCAATCTGAAAGATTTAGAATATTTTTCTATATTTAACGTTTTTCTACGTTAAACTACATAAACTACGTTTATGTTTGTTGCCCTATTGTCTAATAAATTTCTGCACATGGATTCTACGTCGGCCCCTGCCTCCTTATTACAGAATACTTCACCTCCCTCAAATCCAGCAGAAGTTTCTAGCCTACAAGAGCTACCAGGAACAGTTGCTGAAACTGCAATCAGTCAACAAACATTTGACTCAGTATATCCGTGAACTTCCCCCCAACCCATCCATGACGGTAAGCTTTGCTCTCCTCTGTAAGTTTGAAGGCTCAGCTGAGCAGTGTCAAGGCTTCATTTACCAAGTTAAGTTGTATATAAACCATCAAGAAAGTAAAGCTGATACTGAGGAAAATAAATTTGCCTTTCTAATGTCCCTCCTTACGGGCATAGCGATTGATTGGGCAACAGCAGTTTGGGACTCATCAATTTGGGGTCATCAAAGCCACGGATGCCCACTCAAATTATCAGCACCCAGGGTGAATACAAAACACTTTACCTTGTTTGGTAATAGAAACTCCACGTTACCTGTAACTGTCAAGATTAATTCACTCTCCCTTGATCTCAAAAGCATTGACTGACTCGGGGGCAGCTCTAAATTGAATCAATCAGAGTTTTGTTTCTAAATTCAACATTCCCACACAACCCTGCAACCCCCCAAACCAAATCAAGGCTATCAACGATATTCTAATAGGAAAGGGGATCCTACACCGAACTCAAACTCTCATCCTGGAATCTATTTTCCCCTATGTTGTAGATTCGCCCAACCATGAGGTAATTCTCAGTTTTCCATGGCTCTCCACCCATGACCATAATATCTCTTAGCACAGCGGAGAATTACTTAACTGGTCCCCCTTTTGTCATGCATACTGCATTCCTAAGCAGCCTGTATCCTGTTTTACCACCAGCATCAAAAGCCCAGACATCCATCAAAAAGTTACCATTTCCTCGTTATCATTATCTCTGCGAAGTGTTCAGCAAAACTCAAGCAGCCAAGTTTATCCTCATCGACCAGGAGATTGTGCAATTGACCTTCTAATGCCATGCCCCCCAAAAGTAAAGTCTATACCTTATCTAGAAAAGAAAGTCACGCTATGGATGAGCACATTTCAGAAACCATTAAATCTGGTTTCATCCGTCCCTTTACCTCACCTGCCGCTGCGGGGTTCTTCTTCGTAGAGGAGAAAGATGGTGGCCTATGGCCATTTATCGATTACCGGGGTCTCAACAACGTCACTGTAAAATTCTGTTACCCACTTCCACTAGTTCCCGCAGCCCTGGAACAGTTGAGAGAAGCCCCCATATACACAAAATTAGATTTAAGGAGTCCCTATAATTCGAATTAAAGAAGGTGACGAATGGAAAACAGCTTTTCTCACCACCAGGGGGCACTAAGAATATCAAGTTATGCCATATGGGCTCGCTAACTCACCTGCCATAATCCAGTCCTTCATAAATTAAATCTTCAGAGACATCATCAGGCAGTTCGTTATTGCCTACACAAACGGCATCCTCATCTACTCCAAGTCTGAGCCCATCACTCATGTCCGAACAGTCCTTTCACGTCTTCTCCAAAGCCAATTTTATGTTAAGGCCGAGAAGTGTGAGTTTCATGTGAGTAAAACCTAATTTTTGGGTTACCAAATTAGCCATCATGGAGTCAAGATGGATGAAGTTAAGGTCAAGGCAGTGACAGAATGGCCTCAACCCTCAACAGCGAAGGAGCTACAAAGATTCTTGTAATTCGCCAACTTCTATTGGCTATTCATTAGAAATTTCAGCCTGATTGTATCACGTCTGAAATCATTGTTAAAGGGTAAACCTGCCAAGCTCAAGTGGACTTCCGAAGCAAGTCAAGCCTTTCAATCCTTAAAGGAAAGATTCACGTCAGTACCCATCCTAAAACACCCCGATCCAGAGCTCATTGTAGAAGTCGATGCATCAGACAATGGTATCGGGTGATTCTGTCTCAAAGATCCCCAGAAAAAGGCAAACTCCACCCAATGCGCATTCTTCTCCCAGAAATTCAATTCAGCTGAACGGAACTATGACATTGGAAACAAGGAACTTATCTCCATGAAGTCTACTATTGAGGAGTGTCACCACTGGCTGGAAGGCGCTGTCCATCCCTTCCAACTCATCACGGGCCATAAGAACCTTGAGTACATTAATAGCGCAAAAAGATTGAATCTTCGCCAAGCTTGCTGGTCCTTGTTCTTTATCCGTCTCCAGTTCACTGTGACCTACCAACCAGAAAGTAAAAAAAGTGGATGCGCTTTCTAGACGTCATGATCACCACAATGAAAGCCTGGAAACAGAACCCATTCTCCCACCGTCAGTAATCCTAGCACCAGTATCTTGGGATATCATGGAGGAGATCCAACGACCACAACAACCAGGAACCATCACTCCGCCAATGTCCTCTGAATAGACATTACGTACCATCCAACTTGTGTCAATGCATCATGCAATGAATTCACACCTCTCTGAGCGCTGGACACCCAGATATATCTTGAACAACCAGTCTAGTTCAAAACTCCTTCTGGTGGCCTGAAATGGCAAAGAACATTGTAAACTATGTAAAGTCATGTCAAGCCTGCGCCCAGTCTAAAACCCCAAAAGAATTACCATCAGGTCTCCTTCAACCATTACCCGTCCCTGAACGTCCCTGGTCACATCTGTCAGTCGACTTTGTAACCAACCTACCACCTTGCAGCAACTTCACAAACAACCTAGTTATCATTGATCACATCTCTAAAGCCTACCACTGTTGCCACTCCAACAGCCATGGAAACTGCTCAAGTGGTCTTTCAGAACGTCTTCAGAGTATATGGTCTACCAGAGGTATATAATTCACGTCCCAAGTCTGGCGAGTTTTCTGCAAACAGCCTCATGTCTGTTTACCACCCACAATCCAACGGCCAAGTGAAAAGACTAAATCAAGATGTAGGTACCTACGAACATATTGCAGCCGTGAACAGCAATGATGGTCAGAGTTCCTCAAGCACTCCTCTACAGGACTTACTCCCTTTCAGTGTATCCTGAGGTTCCAACCCACACTGTTCCTGACTGGATCAGGCAAAGTGAGAGGGTGTGGGACAGTGAGCATGTGCATCTCTAACGAGCCATCAGGAATCAAGAAATTCAGGCTAACAGACAACGTTGCCCACATCGCCCACATGCCTTACCATGCAACAAATAAATGAAGTGACATATAAGCTCTCTTAGACCCATCCCTCATTGTGGATTTCCATAGAGCCAGAACAGACCGACCAGCTCCACGACCACGGGGATGGCCACGTCGAGCTCTAGGAGTCGCTCCTAAAGGGGTGGGGGTGGGGTTCTACAATGACTAGCCAGCAGAGGGAGCTGTCACCCGAGTACTAGCAGTACTCCACCTCTCTGCTCCCTCTGTAGTCATTTCCTGTTTGATTTATGTGCTCACTGTGAAGTATTGCCAGTACTGCCTTACCAAGCGTTCACTCACTATTGTTCTGTTGACTGCCAAGTGTATGATCTCTGCTTGTTTGCCTGACCACCAGTTCTAGGACCTGCCCTTCTGATCTGTTTGCTTGTTTGGATTTGCTGCCTGGTAAAGATTCATTGCCTGTTTCTTGAACTCTTGCCTCTTGGATTTCCCCTGAACCTGTCAGCCTCTCGGATTGCCTTACAGTTAACGACCCTCTGCCTGAACTACGTTTATGTTTGTTGCCCTTTTGTCTAATAAAGTTCTGCACATGGATTCTACGTCGACTTCTGCCTCCTCATTACATTTGTAGGTACTATAATTAGTATTAACGATACGTAACAAATATATGAAACCCTAACGTATCCCCAGTAATGTACAACACAATAAAAATATAAACAAAGAAATTTTGTTTACAAGAGAACAAAAAACACAAAAAGGGTCCTATGCTTGCATAGAAACAGGGCTTATACAGTATATATTATTTTGCTATACTTATTAATGTGTGGAGCTCCTCTTTAATAGTGCAACACTTTTTTTTGAACACTGTTAAAGTTAATGAGCCAAGGGATTAATGCAGGGTCTATAATGATCTAACCAAATTAAGTTTTTAATATTCAATATATTTTTATGAATCCTTCAAACTTCTGTGGGGCAATACATTATACATCAACCCATTTCCCTGTGTCATTTCTATAGCAGAGTGTTTATCTATTGTTCTAATAAAGGAGCATTCATTTTAATATATATAAAAATTTACACTGTACCTTACTATTGCATCCTGTTAATGTACAACAAAACTGAAGTGCAAATAGTATCTGCCACTGACTATTCTAACTACCACTTGCACTTATTTTAAATAAATACGACCAATCCTGGAAGCAACTGTCAGTTCATAATGGGTCAGTTGACCGACTACAACAGTGATGTGGAATTCCTGCCTCCCTTATATATTCCTGCTGAATGTCCAAATGTCATTTTCGTTCTCTTCCATGTGAAGATACTATTTGAAAGCTATCATCAGCAGATCTGGGTGGCAGCTAGTGGTTTAGTCTGAATATGACGGGAATACTTTTTGTATACAAAGAAAATAATTTCGCAAACTACATACACTCTGTCAGCCGTAACGATATCTATGTGTATTTACACTTTGATTTTAACTGTGTGCGCTTGTGTCCTGTTTAACAGAGAACAGAACAGTGCATTGAGTGGATATTTTCCAAAACGGCACTATAGAGACGAATAATTGAATAAAGGTTTTTTTTTTTTTTTTTTTTTTTTGCATACAAAAAGTTATCTAGTTGCTTCTTAACATTCAGACTGAACCACTGATGAATGATGAAATATTCTGACAATGTGCTTCATACTTCTCTGGACCTTGACAGTGTAATTTACTTTGCAGTCAATGGGATAGTCACAAGCCTCCTAGTTTTCATCTAAAATATCTTAAATTGTGTTCTGAAGAAGTTTTTTGGGGTTTGGAACTACATGGTGGTAAGTGATTAAGTGATCCGCACATTCTTAGACCAATACAAATGAGCGAATAACATTCTGTTGGTGCATTTTATATTATGCACGCATTATGTAATTTTAATCAGATGTTATGCAGAGCAGGAATTAGATTATTTCACAAATGTCTGAGCTAAGCAACGCCTTTGCCAGTGTAACCAGAAAACATAAGGAGACTGACAGACCTATTTTCATGAACGGACCTGATTCTGTCTGAATAATACAGAATATAATGAGAATTAATCTCTGCAGAACAGCAATATCAAACTATCCACTATCAAACAACAGAAGCAAAGTAAATGTTTATACTGTAACTGTATTTTCTATCCCCCTGCTCTAGTTCAGCTCCAACCCTTTCTCACTATGCAGGACCGCAGCTCTCTATAACCAAATGTGCTTACCCCTGCCCTGAATGTACCTCTCAAAGAAAGCTTTATTCTATTTTAGTCAATAAAGATCATTCTGTATCATTTATAATTTATAGCATGTTTCCTCATGTTAAAAAAGTCCCCGCAAGGTCAAAAAAAGACCTTCCTGGTAAATGGTATTACTGTTTAATACCACTGTCCTTGTGGGGACATTTTGGAACACCAGGGTTACACACGGTTAAATGCATAACCTTGCACAACCATTGCAGAATGTATTATTTAAAAAGAATGAAATGTAACATGATAGGTAGGGAATGTGCCCTGTCAATGTAATAATACCCACCTATAATGCCTGCAATTTATTAACGGTTGTTTCTGTTGCTGTCTTCACCGTAACAGGACTCAGACTCAGCAAAGAGTGCCATTTGGAAGCATAGGTAGCCTTATCTCTTTCCGATGAGGAGGAGATTAAATCTGGCGCTTCTCTATTTTCATGTTGTGATTGGCTGATACCATCAGAGTGGGGGACATGGTCTGGCACACCCTTATTTCCTCATGTGGAACTTATTTGCATAGTCCAAACACAAAGTTAGAAAAGTATTCTAAAAGTTTTAGCGTAACATGGTCTGTTATTTTTACTAATTATGAACCAATCTAAAGTGTTGAATCTCTTGGACACTTCAACTGTCAGAGAAGTCTCGTAACTCCACCTCTTCGACGTCTGTGTCCGTACCATTCTTATCAGTGACAGTGTAATCTCGTATCTCCCTCCTCCCAAGACATAAATTCTTGTATCTCTGAAATGTTGTGTTAATGTTGGTACTCAAGAGTATATGATAGCAATATAAGGTATAATACCAACTTTAACAATGCAGTATTTAAAAACTTCAAAAAATATGTTTTTAGAATTTCTTGAAAAATAATGGTTTTGGAGATGTGAGGATTCCACCCGACAGCAACGATATTGAATTTTATTGAATCTCACCTGTCAGTAACATTAATATTGTGGCTGACAATATTTACCTTTATGTTTCCAATTTCTTGTCAGGGTATATTCAGCAATCTCCGATTTCCACCTTGATCTCATCATACTCCATTGCACAGACTGGTTTCACCTGCACTCAATTACACCCTCACCTGATTACACAGCTGCATTCAGTCAAACACATGCTACATAAACCTTGGACTTTCTCCCACTCACCACCATGTATTGTCTGCATTTATCACTCTCCTAGCGATATCAACATTATGAAGTCATTGAGCCTGAGTCTAAATCTAGTTTATAGTTTGTTTCATTTGTGTCTCAATCCCTGCATGGTTTATCTCATCTCATCTGTCAGTACCCTGCCCCAGATTTATCAGTGCTTTTGGATTAACCCTTGTCTTGCCATTCTGGACTGCACCCTGCCTGGATCATTGCTTACATAAATGGATTACACCTTTTTTCAAACCCTCTGGATTTTGTTTGCCGAACGAAGACTCTTCCCCTAGGAATACTCTTGTGTCTTGCCCATTGTTTGACCCTGTCTGTGTTTCTGCTGAATTAAAGTTTTGCACATAGATCCGCACGTCTCTCGTCTCGTCAGCCCTGTTAAGGCAATCAATATACTTCAAATCAACTTCATTTTCATCCTTTCTTTGAGGGCAAAAATAAGTTTGAAAAGGCTGAGCGATGGTATGCTGTTTCCGAACATTCTGAAATTCCTGCACTGCTGGAGGAGGGGTGTACATGAATTTTAACATGACACAAAGCTCGCACATAACCAGTAGGTTATATTACCTTTATAAATTCGCTTTGAAAGAACAACAACAATGAGAAGGTGGAGTTTCAGAACACACCCACTGATTGCATAGCTGCCTCGGGCCGATGGTAGCTCAATGGTGTTTAGGAGCTAAAACGATTTCCCCAAAATGTTTGCTTTGGTGAGCAGATTCGAAATTATGTCATTTCTGATCGTTCTCAGATTTAGTTTGAAGTATATCAGTGCCTTTACAGTTTACACGTTGTGTGTCAATTCTGCGTTTTATGTAATACTAGCTCTGTATCTTTCTTTGCTTGTGTGAGTCAAAGCATTGGCAAACTGTGCACCTCCTCACATTCATTAAGATGAACTAAGCCTATAATAAATCATATTAATGCTTCAGTTTTTTGTCAGTAACGGTAACAGCATAGTAATGGGGAATATAGTAATGCGCCCATAGTTGCAGTTTTAGTAAGCAGTCATTGCAACAACACTCGCAAAGAAGGGACATAAACAACATGGATTTCCTGTGGCATAAATATCCAGCCTTTTAAACAGCTCAGGAGGAAAACACAGCGAACCTGCAGTATATGAGGACAAATCAGTGGCCTAGGGTGAAAAACAGTGATGAGATCACAAAGGCATTCTTGTTTCGAGTTCTATACTAGATAAAAGCCACATGTCACAGCTGGTATTGCCCAAAAGTGTTCATAGTTTAGTTCTCCAACTTCTACACCATCATGGAGTGGACACTTTACTTAATCAGGAATGATTTTATTATCAAACATTCCAGAGCTCCAATTACCAACATTGTAAGTCCATACTCTCTTGGGATAACATCCATTGATTTCTAGCATTTAATTTGTTGTAAGGAAGACTATGAGTATGTATTCGATGGATCATTTTACTATGGTTCCCACAGAATTTTGATTGCACTCAAAGCAATAAAAACTGGGATGTATGACAAGAAGATTCATGTCACATAGTCAGCAGAGAGTTATGATATCTCACCTTGAAAGATGATCCAAATATTAAATAGTAACTCAATAAATATTAATAACTCAAAATAAATACATAATCAGAAAATAGTGACTACAAGTGCTTTATTAGATTCTGTTGCTACTGTCTGTTTAAAAGGAAGACAGAACAAACAAAACATGAAAAGAAAAGGGCACATGTAAGCATAACAAATTTAAGAACTGAACTTACCTGTTCTGAGAATGAATAGGAATATAAAACTGGAGTTCTGCTGAAGTCGGCTAATGAGTAATCTCACAGCGGACACAGAGAAGGTCCAGCCACAGAATATATTGACAAGCCTAGAACAGAATGACTGGGCCAGAAAACAGTTCATAGAAGAATCGAAACCAAGCAGCCTGAAAGGAAAGGGAAAAGAGGAACTACAGAAGAAGGATGTGTACCTTAACTCACAGGATGAAGAGCTTACCAATGATGACAATCATGACGAGTATCATCAGCCCTGAAAGTATCCTTTGAGAATTAGAAAAAAATATATACAAAATTATATACAAAATATATATATATATATATATATATATATATATATATATACACTCCAGTTTTGTATTCCTATTCATAGGTGTATTCTCCATAAATGTTTTCTTGGGATGGATGAAAATTCAGGTCAAAAGATTAAACCTTTTTCTTAGTTTGAGTACATTACCTGTGAAAAAATGTATTTTTGGTGGTGCATGATGATACCTGCTACAAACATGTTACACTGAATGGGGTTAAACGCAGTGGGACAAAGCTGATACGGATCTGTAGGCAGGACTCAGAAACTGACTCCTATAACCTTTTTTTTGTGATTCATTTGAAATATCAAGGACATGGTGTGCTGAGATAAATGCATAGCAATGTCAGGGTGACATTACATTTTTGACATTACGTTTTTTATTTGTTTTATTGCTATTTGGCCAGAAAGTTACAGGGTCCTTAAGAAAACGGAATAAAAAGTATGTGAAAGAAGTGCCATGTTTGTGCTCCGTTGTGTTGTTTTTGTATAGTTTTTTTTTTTTTAAATTAAGAAGAATGAATGCAGTCTAAAATGAAATATAGATGAACCGGCATTGAAGTGATCAAGAAGTCACGTAGGCCTGCTCTTGAGTTGTGGTTGGCAGGATTAGATGAACATTTTCCGCCCAAACTTTTGTTTCAGTAATCCTCATCCTTTTAATGAAGCGTAGTTCTCAAAACCCCAAAGAAATCTATGCCAAGGCAAATAAGATCAAATCAAATCTGCAATGCAAATGTGTGGTCCATGTCATCTAGACTATGGTAACAGGCGTTTTTTTTGGCAAGGGAGCTCGGGAGATCCATGTTTCTCTGATCTGGCACAAGGTCTTTTCGTATAAAAAAAGCACCCCACGTTCAAAGTGAATGTGACAGTACAGTCAATATGGCGGCACAGTGATTATGGGAGTCTGTTGTGTTTAATGATGGATTTAGCTTGGATGAAGTATATTCTGCAGCTGGGCAAAAAAGCGCATATGCAGCATCAAATTGCATGTATTTTCTGATGTTTTACACCCCATGTTTATTAATGATATGGTGTTCTAGTGCCACTGAATTTGTCTCTTTGGAGGTACCTGTAATAGTGATTAAATGTTGGGGAAAAAAGAAGAAATAGAGAGCATTTGTACCTCTCCCCATTTCTGCTTTTTCCTCTTGGCAATTTTTGGCATCTCTTTTCTCTCTGTCTCTCTGCTTTCTCTCTACTAATCCTGCCCCTCTCCCCACCCTCTATGCAGTGAGAGGGTACGTTTGTTAGTGAAGCGTGGCGACTCTGCAGTGGTGCGGTGCACCTGCAGTTGGATGAGCACTTGACACCAGAGAGCGTATTACACATAGCTCGCACATGCGTCCACACAGGCGCATATATAGAGGTAAAAGAAAACACGCACAAACGCTTTGCACAGAAACCCAGATGCAGACGGCACGTTGCTCGTCTCCCCTCGTTCATACAGCCTCGTGTGAGACTGCGTGCGTGCGCCTGTGTGCATGTACGCGTGTGAGGCTGCCTGATGACATGCACTCTTTATCTGCTTTGAATAAATTCACTTTATTTCTGGCTTCCTCGCTCCCTCTCCCTCTCTCTTGCCTGTCTCTTTCCCGCTTTCTTTCAGTATCTTAGCCTGCCTCCTGTCCTACTTCATCTCAATTTCTTTTTCCTGTTAATCACTGAAATATTTTCTCCTTCAAACGTATTTCTATCTCACACGCATTCAGTTCCTTCTCTTCTTTTCTGCCTCCTCCTCATCAAAAGCAACTTGCCTCTCTGCTATTTCTAGTTTTTTCCCACTGCATGTTCCTCTCTCTCCCTCCCTCTCTCTGCTTTTTTTCTCTCACACCCTCCCTCTTTCCTCCTCATCCTCCTTCGACAGACAGAATGCTGCAGCATCCACTGAGCAAGGTAACGTGTGTGCAAGCAAGAGCAGGGTAATTCTTGCTACCTGCTCTGCAGCTAAAGGGATCTGTCCTCCTGTCATCTGTCTGCTATTGGATTTACCTGGAGAACAAGCACAGGATAGAAAGGGTGATTTTAAGGAAGCAAAAGAGTGACAGAAGGAGGCAACCATGGCCCGGCTGAACTGGTGTCTGGCAGCAGTGATTAGCTGGGGGAAGTTCCTCTTCTCTTGTTTCTTTCCGTTGAGAGCAGCTAGGAGAGATAAGGTAAGGCTGCGTTTGTTTGACCTACGGTACTATGTACTGACTCGTTTCAGTACATGCACACAAACTGGGGTCACCTTTCACAGCTGATTGTGAGAGCTACCAGACAACAGTCTGGTCATTCAGACATGTCCTATTTTTCAGCCTTCCTTTGCTGGTGGGTTTTCAGCCGCTCAGTGCATGATAAAACTGTCTAAGCAAAGTGTACTTTGTGAAGTCTCGTTCTGCCCCTGTGGCTTTCCAGAGTGTTGTGCTCAAAAAAAAGCTGTCCTACTGTACATTGTGCACAGTCACTTTAATTTAGCTCTCGTTTAAAAGATAGCGTTACTAGTGATAAGTGTTGAATCACAAATTCAGTTTTGCTGCGCTATGATAACAAAACCTGACAGGTTCAATGTCCCCACTTTCCCAGTTTTCTCCACCCCCATTTTTAGTTTTAGAGATTAAAAGGACACTGCCGCAAAGGGTCCCTTAGGTTTATGCTGAGTTAATGGCTGCCATTTTTAAGGAAGGAGTAATTCTGTGGGTACATTGTGAATCCTTTGCACCAGATTGTTTGGTTTTGTTAGTGCAGTAGAGTTGCATGGGGTGTTTGTGCTGAACCAACCCCAAAATATGTCAGGAGAGTCTTTGGTGGTGCATGCTCTGGCTTTGTAGCATGAGATTCCCAGTCTGAAGTTAATGAGAGCGGTCAGATTAGGGGTCAAGTTTTCATTATTTCGCTCATTTCATGCCTCAGTGGTTTTGTCAGTGCTGATGTGCCTGCAGAAAAAAAAAATCTTTTGCCGCAGAACAACTGTTTTTTCTTGTACCACTCACCCCACCCCCAAATTTCAATCTGTCCCAGCACACGTTCCCATCCTTCAGATCTTGCCAAGACCATAACCCAGCATTATTCATCCAACTTCCCCATCAGCTATACAGCAACACCATTTCTTGCTCTGTGTAGACACTTTCTCTTCTTCCCTGCATGAAGCCTCCTTCTTCAGCTACAGAGCTGTGCTGTAAATAATTAGATCTCAGTCATCAAACCACTAGCAATATCTTTACTGTATTATCAGTTATCACTATGAAGGACAAAAAAATAAAGAAATAAAATAAAGAAAAAAATATTTTTTTTGGACTGGTCTGAATTTCGGTCAAAGGCTGTTGTAGTTCATGCTTAACCCCACTATGAAGGAAATGGGCATTTTTGCAGCATTGCAGAAAGAATGAAACATTACTGTGAAATCTAGGTATAGGGATATTTCAACCTACATAGAGACTCTGAAAACAATTCTCAACCTGTCCAACATTTACATAGCATTTATTTATTTATTTTTAGATTTAAATAGATGGTCACATACCCATTCTGATATCAAATGTATAACTATTAGAATTTTGAATGACATTCATAAGAATGGCAGCCAACTTGAATAATTAATATATGTGTTTCTTACATAATGCAGCAAAATGGTGTTCAATGTGATTATATATTAACATAATTACATTACAGTCAATGCATTCACCTAATCAGACAAGATAACCGTTTCAGTTGTGTCAGTTTGTAAAACCAGTAAGAAAAGGCAAGTAAACATAGGCATTTGATTTGATTTTCAGTGGCCTTATTGTCATTTCAACAATATAAATCTTGTACACAATGAAATGAAACAACGTTCCTCCAAGATTGTGGTGCTACAGAACATAAAATCAACACAGGACTATGAACTAGAATGAACTAGAACAGCAGAAATAAAGTAGCAGTTTGTTTACTATGCTGCTGCAGCAATTTTCAGAAGAAATGTGCAAAGCTTGCAAGTGAAGTGAGAATAATGATCAGTGAGTGTGATGGCATTAAATTAGCAAAAATGCAAATGTAATATGTGGCAAAAAAATCTTGTTGAAGCAAATATATGTAGGTGTAAATATGTGCATAATATAGACAAAATTATATTCATAATTTATATCTCACTTAAGGCAGAAGTGTGAATGTTTGCATATTTTATGCAAACAATGTGCTAACCACTTTTTCTGTGACTTTATTTTAACGTAATCTCAGATTTGTGCGTGTGGTTCATTAACAGTTCTTTCAATCAGCAAAGATTTCCTATCACCTTTGTATAGTGTGTTTTTTTAATCAAAATATTGATTGTGTTGAATATAATCATTTAGTATGAAAGGGTCTCACAACCATCCTAACAGACTCACACTCCAGCCTGCTAATTACACACATTTAATTTACATCGAGTCAGGCTGGATATGACTCTTGTCTGACCTGAACTTCTCCTTTCATTGCCTTCCTGCAAAATGAGCCCTTTAGCTAGTATAGGAGTGCATGCCAAAGAACCACAGGCAGACAGGATTTGGCCAGTAGAGTAGAAATGTACACCTTGTGGGTGGTTAAAGATCCATGTTGTTATACTGTGTTCAGATATTTGAAAGGGATCCATTAATATGACACTCTGGGCTCAACTACCACTAACGTCCCTTGAGCAATTCATTTAACCTCAGGCTACTCAAGGGGGATTGTCCCTGTTGTAAGTGTACAGGATAATAAAGCATCCCTTCCCCCAGCCCCTTTCCTTCAACCTCCAGTAGAGATCTGTCAGCCCATTCATCCCAGAACTTATTTAATTAAGTCAACGAGAAGAGAAGAGTAGACTCCATCCCAGACGTACTGATCACTCTCACTGGGAAATAGGAGGTTTGGTTTGAAGTGGCAAAGGGAGGAAGACTAAGATGCATGTTAACCCTGAAAATAAACAACTCTCATACTAGGTTTAGATTTGACAAAACTAAAAAAGTTCTTACAATTTCCATAAATGTTCTCTGCCACACTTAAGGTCTGATTCTATTTTTTTAAATAATGTATACATTCAACAAAGAGCTTGGATTTTCATGTGCAAATTGTGTGTTGTGTTTTCATGTTAATTGTTCATTAATTTATAATTAAATAATTATTTACATAATCATTTTATAATCATTTGTCACTCATATGATTTATTATTTAAATATTTGCTATTATTTGTATAATTTTTTTTATCATTTTTCATTATATTTTTATGAAGTCGTTTTATTGTTTATTAGTTTCTCCATTCATTTATTAAGTTTCTATATTTTATATTTCTTACGTATTGTCATTGTTTTTCAATCTCATGCTTGTGGGGTTTCATGAACTGTGTTGTCTGTATGAATAGAGACAGATGGAAGCCCAAGGTTTATGGGAAGTTGCAAGCAGTTTTGGTATAACAATACATGCTGAATTTGTTGAGAGAACGTTTGATAAATTGTTCAATAAACTCTATTTTTACCATCATAACATTTCCTGCTTCTGCTCTTCTTTGGCTTTTCTTGGTCAACGTCTTGACTGACACGACTGTTAAGCGTTTATTTTGGGTATCAAAAACTCTGCTGACTAGTTGTTCTGTTAAATATTGTTAAATATTATCCTAAATATTATCTGGTGTGGAAACCTGATCTATCGAGTTTAATAATATACATAATATATATAATTCAGATAAAATAAATGTTTGGTAGCAAAAGGTAATTGAGAGGGGAATGATTTTATTGCATCAAATATATTGGTCACAGCCGATTGTTTTGGTTTGTCATCTTCCATCAAGAATAAAACCTGCTCTGAAGTAGGTTATTGTTTATTATTAAAATCACATTTTTTCAGGTATATATCTAATAAATGCTTGGTAATAATAGCAACAGTGGGAAAAAGTGCACAAATCAAGCACTTGAGTAAAAGTAGAGATATCCTAATAAAATAATACTATAGTATTGCTACTTTTACAGTTTATTTATTTACTTTATGTATTTAAGGTAAAATAAAAAAAGCGATTGATTATTTTGCAATAATTTTTTTTATTACTGAAATACACTATATTGCCAAAAGTTTTTGCTCACTTGCCATGACTTGCATTATGAACTTAAGTGGCATTCGATTCCTAATCCATAGGGTTCAATGTGATGTCCACCCTTTGCAGCTATAACAGCTTCAACTCTTCTGGGAAGGCTGTCCACAAGGTTTAGGAGTGTGTTTATGGGAATTTTTGACCATTCTTCCAGAAGCGCATTTGTCACACACTGATGTTGGACAAGAAGGACTGGCTCTCAGTCTCCGCTCTAATTCATCCCAAAGGTTCATCTATCGGGTTGAGGTCAGGCCAGTCAAGTTCATCCACAGCAGACTCTGTCTTTATGGATCTTGCTTTGTGCACTGGTGCACAGTCATGTTGGAAGAGAAAGGAGCTAGCTCCAAACTGTTCCCACAAAGTTGGGAGCATTGAATTGTCCAAAATGTTTTGACATGCTGAAGCATTCAGAGTCCCTTTCACTGGAACTAAGGGGCCAAGCCCAGTTCCTGAAAAACAACCCCACACCATAATCCCCCTCTACCAAACGTTACACTTGGCACAATACAGTCAGACAAGTACCGTTCTCCTGGCAACTGCCAAAGCCCAGACTCATCCATCAGATTACCAGACGGAGAAGCACAATATGTCATTCAGAGGATGCATCTCTACTGCTCTAGAGTCCAGTGGCGGCTCTCTGCACACTGCTCTTGAGCTAATCTGAAGGCCACATGAAGTTTGGAGGCCTGTAGCGAATGACTCTGCAGAAAGTTGGCGATCTCTTTGCACTATGCGCCTCAGCATCCACTGAACCATCTCCATCAGTTTACTTGGCCTACCACCTCAAGGCTGAGTTGCTGTCGTTCCCAAATGCTTCCACGTTCTTATAATAAAGCTGACAGTTGACTGTGTAATATTTAGGAGCAAGGAAATTTCACGACTGGATTTGTTGTACATGTGGCATCCTACCTCAGTTCCACGGTGGAATTCATTGAGCTCCTGAGAGCAACCCATTCTTTCACCACTGTTTGTAAAAACAGTTTGCATGCCTAGTTGCTTGATTTTATACACCTGTGGACATGGAAACAATTGGAACACATGATTACGATTACTTGGATGGGTGAGCAAATACTTTTGGCAATATAGTTATCCACTGATAACTAGGCTGCTACTGATAAATATTGACAATTTAAGTGTGCAAACAAGTGAAAATAAAATATATAACCTAGTATATAAAAATAGAAAAATTAAAAACCAAAATGTAAAAACAGATGTCAAATAGAGTGAAATGTGTTAACATTTTAAGAAACTATACACCTACGTAATACTATGTAAACATATAACTAGTATTTTCTACAGCAGTGGGAATGAAGCATGTTCACTAATTTGCATCATTTAAGAATGTGTTTAGATTTTAAATAAAACCAAATTCATTCAGACATGTCCACATTTTTAGACAGTAGGCTTAAACAGCTCCCAAATTTATACCAGAATACTCACAGTTGCAACATAAAAATGATTTACACTTGATAAGTTATAAAGTATGGCACTAGTAACTTGCATTTTATGCCATCAGTCATAAATGTAAACATAAATCAGAGGATCTCCTGTTACTGAATCATTTTGGATTAGATTTCTAAATGCTGTCACTTAGAGTAAATAAGTAAATGAAGTAAAAAAAATCCCCCAAAAATAAATAAAAGTACACATACTTAAAAATCAACATACTTCAATAACAAAAAAACGAAGACCACAGAAACATAGTGCTTATTTAAATGAACTGACTCCCTCAAAGATCTTAGTTTGACAGGCACAGTGCAGTATAGGGAATGCCTGCTCGTACATGATTTTTTTCTTGTATCTGAGAATTCCTGCCTCATACATGTCATGCTATATGAAGTATAAATGATTTAACTTTATTTTTGTACCGTTCATTGTTTTAAAAGAGACTTTTTATGCTCACTCACACACATGCATATTCTCTATTAATTTATTTGATAGACCTGTTCAACTGCTTGTATAACTTAAATATCTAATCAGCCAATCACACGATAACAACTCATTTAGCATTTAGGCACGTAAGTCAGGACAAACTGTCGAATTGAAAGTGTAGCAAAAACTCCCACATATCACACAATAAGAAAAGAAATATGCCCACATGAGGGTTTTTTCAGACAACGTGAAAAATAGATATATTTAAAAACTGCAATGGATTTTTTGTACGATGGCATAATCTTAGCCTTCAATACCACTTCATAGTGTGGATTTAGTATGGATTAAGGGCACTGAGCGTTGTCATTTTTAAGACCTAGAACTTGTGATCTAAGACCTGTGCATGAACACTCTCAAGTGGCCAAGACCACAAGTGTGGGTATTTGCCTTTTCCTACAAGATTGACCTGAATATGACGTCTGTAATAAATCCTGCTCCTGAAGAACCAATATACTGCAGAGGTTTGCTTCACACTTGCTTAGACATGTCTAATGATCCAAGAGACATTGATTAGCTGGTTCAAGTGTGTTCTAAAATGTGCAGGATAGTGGCCCAGTTATGTAAGTAAAGGAATGCAACCAAATCATTTTTCTTTCAATACAGTTACAGTACAAGAGATAATTATGATTTTGAAAGGAAATACAGACAAAATTTCTGCTCTAAACATTACTGCTTCAACATATATATTCAACTAAGGTATTCTGGGATGTGTTTGACATCAAAATAGCAAAAACTATACAAAGTGTTCCCTCTAGCACTTAAAGAGTCAAACTCAGTTAGCTGAATTTGACTGCTGACGATTTGGCATAATCATGGATTGGTTGGTTCATAAAAGCTCATGTCAGAGTTGCTGTCATAGCAACAAGTCTATAAGTTTAAACCTGTTTGCTTGGCTGTTCCCTTATAAGATTTGTCAAGTTTTTCATCAGGTGTCTTTTTTTTAATTACATGATGTCATGACATTGTCGATTGTTGTTTCATGTCACATGACATGCTTTCTACAACACCCCCCTGATTTTTCTAAGAACACAAGAACATGCAGAACTATCAGACAACTTAATCCAGATATTTTAATCCAATCCACAAATTTGTTGTAACAACCAAATTATGTATAAAGCAAGAATGGATTAAAAAGGGTTCAAAGCATTTTGTAATCCAGTCACTGAAACCACATATAGAGGTAGTCAGAAACACTTTTGACTACATTGCATTTATAGTTGTGGTGAGCCTTTCGCTAAGACACCTTTGTTACCCTGGGAAATGATGATTTCCCAAGCAGAGCAGTTTAATTATCCACACCTCCACTGCATCTATTTAAACACAAAGAACTTATCACTGAGCACTGTCTCTTTCTCCTTAGGTTCAGACCGACCATTCACTTTAGAAATCTACTTCTTTTAGTTTATCGCCGCTTTCGGACAGAATCGTACAGACACAGATGTCGCTGCTGCCAGCAGATTTCGTCAAAATCTACGGTCAAGTTGAGCCTTTGGACAAGAGAAATGGCTTCAATAGTTAACCAAACCTAACGACTGTGGTTACATGCATCTTCCTAAACTCTATTTTTAGAGCTATAAGTGATGCAATACAAAAAACAATGAGCTAATTAGGCTGTCTAATAGGCGCAAATTAGCCTAATCTGCTTGCAAACCTACAGGCTTCCATCCACACCAAAACATTACAGCTATTGATTTTTAACGAAACATGCCAACTAAAATGCATCTAACCTTAAGTATTGAGACTCGTTGAGACTTTCATTCTACACTTGCCTAAACCTTTAAATAAAGTTCCCTCCACAGTTCTGAACTGCTACACTGTATGTGTGTGTCCTCCAACAAAAAACAACCCTACAGGTCTGTTTGTGCAAACACCTTAATTCAAACTATATTAACATTTTAAATTTAAGCGTCCTCTAGCAGGCATAAAATAATGACAGTGTCTTGTTGTGCCTGTTGTCATGAAACAACATATGACTTTCATTACCAATCAAAATGAGTGTCCATTTAAATGCAGTGTGTGGAGTTTTTTACACGGATCTCTGTTGTCAGTAGCAGCACAATTGTCATATACGCTCTGATGGGTCATATTTCATAGATTTGGACAAACGACCTACATGGGCGTATTGGTTGGAGGACAGGTTGGTCTGTCTCTTGTCTTTCTTCTACACTGGAGGAGAATGTGAGCATGCTTGTTATTTTGTTGTTTTTGTTTGCATTTCAATTATACTCGCAGATGGAAGCATTTCCCCTCCTGTTCTGGTCAACAAAGTAATACAATGGCTAACAGACATTGCGCGGTACAATGGGGGGCATTTGGGAACAGAACCCACAGTGCATAAATCACTTGCAATTTCTTGTCAGATGGTGCATCTGTTCTTCACAAAATTCACAGAACATTGACATGGTAGCATACCTCAAGATCTGTAACTGGATTGTCAATTTAAAAAAAAAAAATTGTCCATTGGAAACCTATTAGACTCCTGACTCCTGCAAATGTTAAAAATCCATTCCCTTCATCCTACATACTGGATAACAATCTGTATGAAACAGCTAAAATCATTTCCTGTGGTTGTTGCTTCCATCAAGCTTGCTAAATGAGTACATACCAAAAACCAGGGTAAAGAGTTCTGAAGTTTCCATGGATGAAATACCCAGGTCCACACACCAGAATGGACCAAGAAGTAAAGGGCTAGGCTTCTGAACATCAAACATACTAACCCATACCCAGTTCTATGTTTGGGCATCGTGAAAATCATGCAATTGTATGGGGCCCCATGGCCCATGGGGACACCACCTCCAGAACACATAATAGCGCAAGCATAATAGCATATCAGTGACCTAGTTAGGAGCAATGTCAAGCTGTTCTTCTATTTGCGAGTTCTGCCACTGAAGGTCCCTCAAAAAACCCTCTTGCTTGCCTACTAACACCATTTCCGATAATCATTACCTTCATGCAAGTACAGTAGAAATAGCTACTAAAAATATAATATAGCTACTACCAAAATCTATGAACACACATGTATCTTAGAGCTTGAAAGCTATGGTATGTTCTAGCCTCAGGCTATCTTTATTTTCAAACAATGAGAAGGTGGGGTAGAGAAACAGTGGGGATGGCAGAGGGAATATTTTTGGTTTGGTTTGGTTTAGATATTAGTCCTGACTAAGAAAGGACAGACTGGTCAGATCACCAAGCAGGCCAAGCTTTTAAAAAGCTTGAAGGAATAGATCAACCAAAAATATTCTGAAGCTTCAGAAACTATGGTTGAATGATGCTTTTACTTAATTTCTGTGTTTTGACCGTGGCAGTTCCACTGCTGTCAATGGAGGATCAAAAAGATCTTGGATGTCACACTCAGATTTGAATTTTTGCTCCAAAGATGAAAAAAGAATGACATTAAAGTGAGTCATCAAAGACTGCATTTTCATTTTTGAGTGAACTAACCCTTTAAGGAGGTCCTAAATTCAAAGGCAGTGCTTTACAGATCTTGTGGCTGTCATTTCTTGAAATATGAATTAAAGCCATCAGTAAGACAGTTTTTTTTCCTTGTCAAATATTTTAATTACTGGTTAACAAAGTCAAAGTCACATTAACACAGTCTCAAATTATATAAAATCTTATAGGTTCCTCAATGTATTAATTTTGAAATTTGCTACACTTCAATAATGTGAATCTCCCAAAGGTGCATCCCAAAAGTGTTCTCATCACTCAGTCATCAAGATCTGGTGGCTGTGGAGACCATTTGAAAATAGTGAACCACTGTAATGCAGCAGAAATCGAGACTCAACAGACTGAGCAACTTTGTTTGGTCATGAGTTTCCATCAGTTGTACGCTTCAAAATTCCTCATTCTGAAGGGCCATTTGAAAGTGGCCAGTTTTGAGCACTTTGGTTTGGAACGACCCATGAGATGGCATGGTTGCAATGTACAGAATTGCATGGTACAGAATTGGATTGGGACTGGGACGAGGACTTACCCTGGCTTATGTTAGTAGCCATAGGAGCAACTCATGAGAGTACTGGGTTCAATGAACCCAAATTAACTTGTTTTTGGGTTACTGGCCCATTAGATGCACTTTTGAGCCACCAGAAAAAAACTATGAGCATGTGGATGAAATGGATAACTTAAAACAGACGCAAATAAATACAAAATGGTTACAGGGGATCAGGCACATGGCCTTGTTGCCCGTAACCTCTTAAGTTGTTGTTCGATTGATTGAAGCAGGCTGGGCTGAGCAAAGTGTGAGTTCTAATACAGTGTTAGAATAATTTTGAGGATATATTCTATAGTGTAAGCATGGAAGTCATTTTGGGGGGTTGCATTTTATAGGGGAGGGTGTGACGACCTTTTCGGTTGGTTCTTATTGGGAGTGTGAGTATGTATCTGTATTTCTGCAGGTGTGCAGCTGATTGCGTGCTCTTGGTTCAATCGAGTTATTATTCTTCGGTCTTTTGTAACCTGTCTCTTGAGATCGAGAAGCGTTCTAAAATGATTAATTTTAGATCTCACGGTTAAATAAATTTAAATGTTTTTAATGCAAAACACTTGTTTCTTATTTGTAGGGATACCTTTTAGGGATTGTAAAAGTGCCAATTACATGTTTTTCAGTCATGCAGAATTCAAATTGTTGTTGCTTTAATAACTGTTGCACTATTATGCTACTTGGCAAGAATCCAAGGAAAATGGTAACAAACCTGTCTATTTATCATTGTATCATTAATTTATTTGTAAATGTGTTTGTTTAGCCAATTTTACTTTACTGTTATTACTTATTCTAGATTGTGTTGTCTGTTTTATTTAAAAATAAATTCTGAATTCTATGTAATATATTTTAATCATTATCACCAAAAATGTCTAATAGATACATATCACTAATCAATTTAATAAATCAAATTAAAACAAGTTCTTTAAAACAAATCATCTTCCTTTGGTAAATGTGGTGGCTCTGCTTTTATACTTTGTTGATTTAAAAAATTTAATTTCAGAAAAGGACTCTTTCTGTCTCAAGACAGCACTGACCATTTCGCTATATAATGCCAAATCAGTCATTTGCAGAGTCCAATAATAATGCTTAATATTAACATAAATCAATTAATTGAGTGAGAATTCCTAATGGTTGCACAGGATGTTGATAGACCATCAGATAGAAGCTTAAAAAGAAAAGAAGCTTTAAAACTGGAAGATTCTACAGTGATGGACTGCTCTGGGAATTCAGGCAACCTAAGCAGTGGAAGGAAAGAGAGTAGCAAAAGATAGCAAGTAGAGGACCAATGAAAAATTTAAGTAACGTTAGCAGGGACATAAGCAAGCAGGCATGCAGTCGAGATGGAAGAGAGTAAGGCCCTGGCAGAGAAGGGAGGAGGGAAATAGAAAAAGGGACCTAAACATTGGGGGTGGGCTGCCTGAGAAAGAGAACTGCACTTGAATAAGAGAGGGGGAAAAAAGGAAAGAGAGAGGGAAACGGAGGGGAGGGGGACACAGAGGATGAGTGCAAAGGAAAGGGGGAAGGCACAATCATTGTAGCTGCATCTTTGCTGCATCACAGATCACCCAAATAACAAATGGATGTTTTGCATTTGATTTAGAATATTGACCTTCTCTGAATTCCATCAGTAGGGTGCCATAAGCAATATAAAAGTGGGAAAAATACACACTTTCTAAATGATGATTTATTTATTTATTTTTGTCTATAGCAGTTTCAACTTTCAAAAGAAGACCAATAAAGAGCAGAAATAATACACAGCTTTCATAGAGGATTATACAGTTTCATCACATGCAATACACATACGCAATAAGTTATCAAGGCCATGCTAACTGTAAGATACAATGTGCAGCAGAGCCATGACTGTGTCCACAATATAGCGCAGACTCTTCTTGATTTTATAAAATCTTTTATTTCTATAATCACCTAAGAATTTTCATTTAACCTAAATTTCACTCAACTTCATTAAGTGCCATTTTTCCACTAGAAGATCTACCTTCTAAAATAAACATACTGCTATACAACATGCTATACAACAAATGAGAACTACTTGTGTCCACTTTTGCCTTGTGCCTTGTGCAGATTTAACCCCGATCAAGCACACCAGGGGGGTGTTCCAGAAAGCAGGTTATGTGACATACCCGGGCATGTTTAAGGGCAAATAAGCGGATAAACTCATTTTTCAGTTCCAAAAATGGAAGTAACTTTTAGGCGTATTTTCTCTGAAAATATCCTGCTCCAGAGTAGGTTCTATTTCAGGGTTAGTTCACTTCAGTGCTACCAGTGCATGAGTGACCTACTGACAAGACTCCATGGGTGTGACAGATTGTGCACAATCAATAATATATATTATTACAATATAGCTATGTAATATATACATAGTTGTAAAATATGTTAATTTCATGTTAAGTATAAAGCACTAATATAATATATGTAAGCAATAAGCAGGGATGAATTATCGCACAGGCCTGCCAGGCACGTGCCCAGGGCACTAGATCAGAGGGAGCCCTAGTCGAAATTACCACTACTCTAGGAACACAATTTCAACTGTGCAACCTCAGATATATGAGGCAAGTTGATATGAATGCAGCCGAATAATATAATAATAAATAAATAAATAAAATAGCACGTAATATTTTTTTGATTTGATAAACAATTACACCAGTGTGATAGATCGTTCAATGTTGCACATCATCAGCTCCTGAATTCAAATCTGCGCTAGCTGAGCCAGAGACAGCTACGTTTGTAGCTACAGCACTGCGCATTATAACCAATTTCAATTTTTTGTTTGAGCTTATGAATATAAAGGCCAATAGGCGTTCAGATGAGTCATCGCTACAGCTGTGGGTGAGCAGATGTGCGTGTGATCAAAGCAAGATATTAACTTCACTATGCAAGCAACTTCAGTGATTAATGATTAATCAGAGTTTTTGAAAGTGCTTCAATTCTGACTAAAGTCAATGATAATATTCTTAGACGTCTGCCCAATAGACTTGCTAGCTAGCTGCAACACCAGTAAAGTCACTTGCCCACCGTAACAGTACAGTAACATTCCCTCATTTAATGTAATGTTTTAGAAATTTGTCTGATTCAAAGGAGAATCAAAATGCTGATCATGACTGACAAGAGAAGGAGTTAGGAATAAGGAAGGGTAATTAGCTAATGAGCAATGCAAATACTTGTGATAATACTGAAGGAACAGCTGAGAGTTAGGTGTTGTGATATTGACTAACATGACATGTCAGAACTAATGCTACGCTTGGTTTCGGTCAGAACCACTAGCACAAAGATGACTGACAACTAGCATAGCAATTGGATTGCCAGTATGGTTCTGTTCGGCCTAGCAGCTTAGCATTGATAACAGCAGGGAGAGCAGCCCCAAAACCCCCCAAAAAACAAAACTGTGTTCCATATCCCACTGAAAATCCGAAATCCTTGAACAACAAGCATGTAGCCTTTATCCAGTGAATGTAACAAGAATGTTGCCAAAACCTGCATAAGCCATAGCCACAAGCATGTTGCCCTTGACCAGATGACCTAACACATATATTGCCAATACCTGAAAAGCTTAAGAAACATGTTCTCAATAACAACCAGATAACCTAAGAACAAGCATGCTCCCGATAGAAACTAGATAGCTTTGAAACCAGCATGCACATAAAAAAAACTAGACCACTTAGGAATAAGCATGCACACTAACAACCAAACAGCTTAGAACAAGTATACTCCCGATAACAGCCAGACAGTAAAGACACGTTGTCAAAATGTTCAGATAAGCTTAGCACAAGCATTTCACTGAAAACAAATAGCCCTAGCAAGCATGTTGTCAATAATCTAAGAGCAATCTAAGCAACTTAGCTTAGCTTCCTGAAGAAATTCAGGTATGAATAGAAAGTGATCTCTTACACCACACTATTGGTCAACACCGGACGCAACAGTTGTTGCGCATTGGCGCAACAGCTAAAGTCTGTCTACACCTGACGCAACAAAACAAAATTCATTAAAAAATCTTTTGAAACGTATTAATGCATCATGCTCCAATACTTATAATTCATCTTCAGAGATATGGATGTGCATCTCAACATGTCAGCATTATTTAATAAAATTATTGTCAAATAAATAAATAAAATGCAACAGTAGTTTTTTGTCGAGGATTTGTCTAGACAGCAAAATAGGTTAAATTGGGTTTTTTTGTCGCATTGTGCCTCTTAAGTCCAGTGCAGACACAGTGTTAATATTTATTAATTATTACTTATGATCAATATGCGAAAGCGTACACTTACCACACTGTCCCCAACTTAATCCCACTGTGAAAGCACAAGTTGAATGAACTACACAAACTTGAATGAATCAAGTTTCAAGTCCATGAGGGGAACACATTCCTCTTGCTAAATTGCACAGTTCCTAGTAGTGAGATAATGGTGTTCTCCTGCTAAATTTGCCCGTAATTAGTTATTGAGCAATGCAAAAATCTGGTAATAATACTGAAAGTCTGCTTATGCACGTTCTTATGCCCTGGCCTCAACACTCCCACTGCAGTTATCCAGGGAGGGACCTCGAGAGAGCTTTGCAGAGTCCTTGGAGTAGGTGCTGGTCTCATGCGGCTCGTCCATCACCGTTGGATCAGCAGATGACAACCTAGCACCACTCTGGACCTAGAGTACCAGTCCACCAGGGCCTACTGCACGGACCATCAGATACAGCCCACCGCAGACAGAGAGCCAAAGCCCACCATGACCCATGAGTCTTTGCCAGAAAGGGCAGAGCATAGGATCACCCCGGAGCTAAACCTTCACGCAATGTCTGACCTGGTGTGAGAGCTGGAAACAATGCACTGGACAGTGCATAAGACCACAAGTACAAAGAGAAAAGCACTGCCCATTGTACCACCACTGAGGGTGAGCTGAGGCAGGACTCTGGAAACTTAATAGACAGTTATTTAAGTATACTCTGTCTTCCTCAGTCAAATGTCTGTCTGTCCTACCTCGACAACAGAGGTTGTTCCCCTATGCTCTCCTGATATTGGGAGTTGCAACTTGAATCCCAGAACCTCTACCTGTCATGGTAGAAACCTCTACCTCAGCCTACCATCTGTGTTTTGGGTTTGCCACGGGTCAGTCTCTGTTTCGTCATGGCTGGAGGATTGTATGACTCTGCCTCCGGCCTCTGTCTCTAGAAGTTTGTCTTGGCCCTTTGACCCATCATCTCCACTGTAGTCTGTCAAGCTTCCCAAGTCCCTCCTGCTCCACTTTGGTCAGGCCTCAACCATCTGCCACCTTGGAATTACATTTGGTTTACCAGTGCCATCTCTATTATCCTCATTTGCCTGTGTATTTAAATTCCTGTCTGTTCAGGGTGTGCTTGCCTGATCTTGAGCGTCTAATTGTGTCTGTAGCTACCTGCCCTGTCTGGATATTACCCTTGTGGATTATTAAAGCCTGTTTGGAATCTCATCTTTATGTCCGTTCCTCAACACAGCCACGTGATGCTAACAAGGATAAGTAGCTAATGAATTACTATAGAAATTAATGAGAGTAACTAAGGCTGGACATACACTGTGCGATTTCCATGGCATGTGTTTAGGGTGAAAGTGAGGTTCAGGGGCCATTGTGTTCAGGGATTCCCAGGTGTTGATATCATATCATTTTATATATATGTATAGTGTGAGCAGTCAAGTTGCAGCTCTGTATAGTGTGAGCAAATAAATCCTGAGCTTTTGCTTGACATCACACTCAATTTACTGTAACAGTTGGTATTAACAAAAACGTTGCTGAAATTGTACAGTGTATGCCCAACCTAAGGGGACTGAAACATTAGCAAAGAAACAAAGGAAACAGAACCTAAACATAGTCCTAAAAACAAGACAGGGGAATACAATACTGGGATTGTGACAGCAAGTTTGAATAAGTCATGCAAACAAGTTATAATACGTATAGATTGTTTTCCATAAAAAGAACTGGTAACACTGTGTTTTGATTGTCTCTTTTGAGCATTCTGTTGATGTAATGTTGCAACTATGTCAACAAAATGTCATTAGAGTATTAGTAGACTATCTGATTAATATCTGCTGCCTCTTTACTGTGATGGTCTCCCAACCAGAGCATGTGAGTGCAGCGGGGAGAGTAGTGGTCATATTTCCTTTGAGGTGGAGAGCATCTTTCTGAAGTTTCCATTTGCTCAATCCACTCAGCACCTCTCGCTCAACCCAAAATGCCCTTTGGTAATTTGCTAGTTCGAGATAAAGATCAGGCCCGAGATGCTCAGGCCATAGTCCAACCTGTGTATTAGAATTACCGACCCGAGCTTGTCTTTTCCTCCCTTCTCCCAAAAGGCTTATACTTTTCTTTTGGCTTTTAAAATAGTAATTGTGTGTAATAGCAAAATAATAATATTTAGTTTAATTTGTCACTTTAAAAAAATGTTTGGAGCATTTTCGTCCGTTAAATATCTTTTGTTTAAAGTAACAACCAAGCGACCAGTGCCAGTGAGCTGATGTTTGATGAATTTAGCCCTCTCAAATCATCACGACTTGCCTAAAATAAAATCTATATACTAAAACAGTTGATATAATGAAGCATATAATAATATTTAAACAGCGCTATAACAAAGACTATAGAATACCCAAAATGTGTCACTCATATAGTTTTGCCATTTAATTATATATTTATATATTTTTATTCTATGTTTAATTTTTCAGCAGCCATGTAAAAGATTTTACTGTCACTTTTTGTCAATTTAATGCACTTTAATGAAGGGAGGGTCCTTGTTGGTATACAAAGTGTAAACAACTCTGAGCCCAAAATATTAGTCTTAAGAATATACTGTATAGTTTTATAAAACAGAACAATGACGAATTATAACTACATCAGTAGATATTATAGATAATTATGGAAAAATCAGTCTCTTAAGAGGCACCAGTGTAGCTCTGTTAATCTCTGATCTTCTGCTTCGCCCAAATCTAGCTGCTTTTTGTTCCGGCTTCTGCATAAAGAAAACAACTATTAAAATGTAAATGTCTATATAAACATGTGAAATAAACAAATCTACAGTTAACCCTGGAGCAAAGCTTATGCTTGTGTTTTCCTGACTGTTAGGGCATTTCTACCCCAGGAAGTCTCCCAGGGCACTATTTAAATTTTTTTAAATTTTTTGTTAAAAATAAATGTATGGCAGAGATGCACAAAGAAAGAGAGTAAATAATGATATAACTTGTTTTTGAAAAAAAGGGCACTTTAAGAAATTACTAATGACTTTAACTTGATGAATGGATATGCATCTGTAAATAAACTGAAATGTACTACATGACAAACCATGCAGCAACCTGTTCCTGGTGGCTCTTTACCTGCATCTGACACAAACCTACTGGAGAGAATTAGGCATACTGCATATATAAACTCTCAGGACTAGATGGCAATCAATACTTTAAAGAAAGAAGACAAACATTATGTTAATGGTTTCAAGCTAAAGTTGAAAAATAATTTACTATCTGAGAATGGGAAAGGGAAAAAAAGGAAAAAATGATCAGTAAAATATTACACGTATTAATGAACATGCTAACATTAACTATACAGTCAAGAGAAATCATAATTACATTTAGAAGTTACTTTAATGATTTAATTATTGATGGCTGGTTACATTTGACAGTGTCAGTGACCATCTTTATGGTTTCATACAGCCTGAATACCTGGGATCACCAGACGCTCATTACCACAGCCATCTTTTCCAGTATGAAAGACAGCTCCCCAGTTTTCACACTGTGAAGATTTTCCATGGTGATCATTTCTTGAGTATTTTCCCTGGTTTCCCTTGTCTTTAAGTTGCACTGACTTCAACAGAATTTTTTCCCCCATCTTTTGACCAGACTATAACATCAACTTCAGCTGGGCTCTCAAAATCAAAAGATTTCTTCTCTTCAGTTGTTGCAAGATTTTCAGCTTGTGCAGTGATGTTTTCCTCTTCCAATATATCTTGCAAGACACTTTTACTGTAAGATTCATCTTCAGTTGTGTCTTCCTTTCTATTTTCTTGATCAGTAGTGTTATCAAGAATCTAGAGAGCTGTAAAGAGAGATTCATCACCATTGCACTGACACAGACTGAATGATACTGTGAGGCATTTGTATGCTTTCTCTCTGTTTTCATCTACTCTGTAATGTAGCATAATGAGTTATTTATAAGCAATTTTTGAGGTTGCATTAACTAGTATTTTTGTGGACAAAAAGGGCCCAAACACAACATAACGGTCAATCACAAGAAGGCCCGCCTTCTAAATAAAATAGCCAATCGCTGATCTATGAAGTCAGCACAGCACCGCATTTGCCGTTAGAAGTTCTGGTCGCTATAGAAACAGTCAGCATTCTGAGACACGCACCTAGGACTGTGCATGCTCATGATCTCGCCTTGGAAATAATCTTTTTATAATGCTATTTCAGAAAAAAAATAATAAATAAAATTATTATTATTACACAGTTCTTTGGTGATTTCAAATATGCCTCTCTTCAAGGTCACTAAAATCTTTCCCATTCTGAGTAAATGCTATATGTGATAGTTCTAAGTTAAGCAAAGAGTTATTTTACCAATTGTCCAGTGAGTGTCTAGCTATCCTTCTCTCTGGTTTTCCACAGTCAAGGTCATCCATGCCAGGCTGTGCTGTCGTGTGCTTAATGGTCTTGTCAATGTGTGACAAAAGCCATTAAGATTTAGGGAGATAGTACAGCTGAAAATGCTGAGGATCACACTTTTCATTACCTTGACCAAATGGCTTTGCGGCACAGGGACTTAATACATGTGTACTATGTTTGTGTGTGTGAAACAGCTTTCTATGTTTGTGTGTGTGGAACAATAACGCTGCCTTCGTTTCTGTCATAATAACAATGAAACAATAAAATGATACAGGATCTACCATCACTTTAAATTATCTGTGAAATTTTTGTAAGACCTAAAACAATGAATGAGTGGTTTAACTAATTGAATGCATTCTCTTTGCCCCTTTAGCCAGAAGATTTTGAAGCCGTTCATTCCCACACCTTCAAGGCTAAGACCTTTAAAAAGGCCAAGAGTTGTGCAGTATGCAAGCAGGCTTTGACGAAGGAAGGCCTGGTCTGCAAAGGTCAGTACTACCATTGAAACATATTTTACTAATATGTTGGTGATACAGCCTTAAGTACCTCTCCTTGGATATCTTGTCAAATGGTCTGTGTTCATTATCTCTAGTTATCCAAGTTTTTTTTAAACAATGTGAAACAACAAAACACCTATAAATATTATTAAATGTAGCTATGTCTGTGCACAAACTGCTAGCCACACAAACAAAAAGTTACTTTAGCCTTCTATTTAGCCCTTCTTAGGAGCTAGTGTCAAAAAAGAAGCCACTGTGAATTTCCGACATACAAAATTGAAGTGGGGTAGGTTATGTACTCACTAGCCACGTATTAATCTTTTGTTTCTTCCATCATCACACTGTACTTGCATGTTTCTTATTTTCTACTAATTGACAACATTTGTGATACAGTGACGTTTATTAAAATTTATGCAGAACAGAACTTCAAGCACGTCAGAAGACCTAGAAATATCTGGGGCAAGATTTTCTAAACAGTGAAAATATGTTTTAGAGTACAATCACATAAAAGTGTCAATAGGACTGGATAATAATTAAAAAATCTAAATGTACTAACAATGTGAAAAAAAAAGAACACAGATGGAGCCATCGTATTTCCAATCGTTAGTCACAAACGAGCATAGGTGATCATAATTAGGTGCATGTAATGTACCTTTATAAAGTTTTTCAGCAAATACCATAAGCTGAATTAGCCCAAACATAGTAATTGCCTCAAGTGAAACTCCTAAAATTGCATATGCAATAAGCTTTAGTTTGATGCCAAATGCTTTTAGTTTATATGGTCCTTGGAGCATTCATTTAATGTGAAGCATTTTTAAACAAATTATTCAAAAATTATTTTAAAACCATACTAAATTTGTTTTCATTTGTTTCAAGCAGAGATTTTTTTACATGAGAGCTTATACCGTGTACAATACTTGCATTGTCTCATTGAGATGCAGATGCAGTCTTAGATGAAAGTCTTGGTGAAGGTTTTGGACTTGCACTCATGTTCTTCCGGTTTGAGGAGGAATGAACTCCAAAAATGTCCTGTCATGATGATTGAGAGTTTCTTCTCAGGTAGAAGAGCTAAGATGAAGATGTGCTGAGATCCAAGGATCTTTGTTTGAATGGAAAATCAACGCCACAAGACCTGGCACAAAACCTAAATAGTAGCAGAGGTGTTTGAGTTCTCATCTCCTCAGTATCGCACAGAACAGCAACAGGGCTCTTCCCTGCCTGCCAGGGTGGGGGTGCCAGTTTCAAAGAACAAGAAGTAGTGAGACATGGAAGAGACCAAAAAAGTAGAAGACTGGGCGGGTCAAGTAGAAGTGAACCTATTTGAAGTTTGTAAAGGTCACCCATCTTGTGGCTCAAAGAGCCAATGTTGTCTTGAATTTTTAGAGGGAGTTTTATGGCTATTTGTCTCTAAGCATGGTAATTTGCATATGCACTGTTAATAATCAACTAGTAAAGATTCTTTGAGCTCTGTTATGTTGCAAAGTTATCGACATATAATATAACCTTTTAATTCGATAGTCTGAAGACTATTTATCTATCATAAACATGCATAAAACAGTATATAATACCAAAGAAAATATACAAGACCAATAACAATATGTTTAATGACCTGAAGGATATGTGCGTTCATTCAAAGAAAGGTTTTCCTGTGAATCAATTAGAGAAAAGTCCATTGTTGAGGACATTATGTGCTTTTCTGAAGTCAGAGTTGTTCTCTACACATACCATTAAGCAATAAACTTGTGTTATCAGATGATTGCCAGGAGAACCAGAAGCCTGTTCTGGCTTTCTAAATTGTGTTAGCTGTCATTTAGGGAAAGGGTCCCAAGACCCTAAGTTATACTTTAGTGGCCCCTTTGTTTGGTTGAAAGGAGCATTAAAGATTATTTGTTAAATTATTATTATTATTATTTTTTTTTTGCCAATTCCCACTGGATTCTTTCACTTCTGGAATAACAAGAACCACGGCTGAATAGCACATATAATACTTAAATTAAAAAAATTCTACAATGGTAGGATTTTTTTTTCAGTATAACTCCATACAATAATATCCTGCCAAAAAAGAAGTATTATATATGTAAATTAGATATGTACATTCCGTCTAACACTACACAAGAACAATAGGTCCTTGACTTCTGCTAGCCAGTCAGTTTGCTTGCTCCCTCTACTTGCAATATTAAAAAAGTCGTGCATAATTTCTGGTCATTTTCCAGTGAGCTATTCATAAACTATATTATATTAATATTAATATGTTCTAAAAAGAAAATGTTCTATATACTAATCTAAAAAAAATTATCAAATGACTACTGTAAGTATTTTTTCACTAGCTATAGTAGGTGCATATTGATGACATGGCTCTCAGAGTGGGGGTGGTGATGATGGTGTTTTATGTTCAAGTGTGTATTTTTGCTAGAACAGCAGCATGTTGACATGCTAACTGGTGCATGTCTGTGCATGTGTTAGCAGTTTTGGAACAGCTTTGTACTTGTTATGTATCAGCCAAATAAGCATATCTTGTCCACTCCGACCAACCGTACTAAAGCCCTGCTCACACAGTGCGATTTCAGCCATGATTTGGCATTCTGAAAAAATCCTAAAATATTTCTATAATCCTAGGCTAAAATCTGAAGTCTTTGATCATTAGTTCACTGACAACCGATTAATGGCCATGGCAAACAAATTTTACCCCCCTACGAAATTCTGGCAGTGTTAGAATATTTTGCCTTCTTTTGCGGCCAGTACCGCATTCATTCATCTTGGGAATGACAAATACAAGTCCTGTACAGTGGCCAGAGGGATTTTGAGCCATTCTTCTTGCAGAACAGTGGCCAGGTCACTGCATGATGCTGGTGGAGGCAAACGTTTCCTGACTCGCTCCTCCAAAACACCTCAAAGTGGCTCAGTAATATTTAGATCTGGTAACTGTGCAGGCCGTGGGAGATGTTCAACTTTACTTTCATGTTCATAAAACCACTTTGTCAACAGTTTTGCTTTGTGTATTGGTGCATTATCATCCTAATACACGGCACTGATAAAATGTTTGAACCATTGGGTGCACATGGTCCTCTAGAATGGTTCGGTAGTCCTTGGCAGTGACGCGTCCATCTAGCACAAGTATTGGGCCTAAGGAATGCCATGATATTGCAGTCAAAATCATCACTGATCCACCGCTATGCTTCACTTTGGGCATGCAGCAGTCTGGGTGGTACACTTCTTTGGGGCTTCTACACACCGTAACTCTCTCGAATGTGGCAAATAAAAGTGAAGGTGGACTCATCAGAAAACAGTACATGTTTCACATTGTCCACAGCCCAAGATTTTCACTGCTGGCACCATTGAAACTGACCTTTGGCATTGGCACAAGTGACCAAAGGTTTGGCTAAAGCAGCCCAGCCATGTATATTGACCCTGTGGAGCTACTGACAGACAGTTTTGATGGAAACAGGAGAGTTGAGGTTCACATTTAATTCTACAGTGAGTTGGGCAGCTGTGGTTTTATGTTTTTGGATACATCCCTTTAAGACAGCTTCCTCTTGCGTTCACAGTTATTTCTGTTGGATATGGTTCATCCTTCTTAGTGGTATGCTGACATTACCCTGGGTAACGTGGCTCTTGTTAAATCACAAAGACTTGCTGTTTGCATCACAGATGCGCCAGCATGACGTGCACCAACAATTTGGCCTCTTTTGAACTCTGATATGTCACTCATAATGTTGTGTGCATAGCAAAACTGTGCTATTACTCTATTACTCTTACTGGTGGAATGTGAAGATTGGCCACCAAGCTGGTCAAATTTGCCATGAAACCACTAAATCGGTTTCAGTTTCATCGTCCAACCCCTGTACATGCATTTTACACATCTTTAATGGTTATTAAATGACATGTTAACATGTCAAGACATGTTATCTTTAACATGGTTTTCAGACCAGATTCAAGGACAAAGAAAGCTTCTGCAGCAACATTTCTCTCCTGCTAACAGGACTTCACTACATTTTACTAGACATTGTCTGGTTCTGGTTTATTGTTGGGTACCACACACAAGGCCGTCATTTGACACCTAGGTGTCATTGGTTATTATTAAATGATAATTGTCTCAGCACTATCTGCCTCAACCTGGATTTGTAACTACCTCTTGTGCACCCCAGATTACACACTTTATTGTTTCTAGTTGCAAGCTATACTACATCTAGCATCTCTGCACCATCCACCGCTATTTATGTTTTCTTTTTTTGCCAATGGCAGACGTTTTAGGACATTAGCATTTCCATATTTTTTTCCTTGCCAAGCAGATGATATTGCACTCTCACACTTACAGTAGTACTGCTCATCCTTGAATTCTAAAAATAGCCTTAATTAAAACAAAAAAGGACAGTAAGAATCCATGTTACAGTTGTTAACTTCCAGTCAAAGATGTACTGTACTTAAAGCTTTAGAATTAAGTTACTTGAAGGAAAATTATTTTGGTAACTGCATGAGTTGTGAGTCCTTTCTGGTCTAACCATGTAAAGTTTCTTGACTTAGTGTATGTTGCATAAAACCTGTGTTGCACTGCTGTATTGTGTAAAAGGACTGGCCCTAACCACTGATGTATATATACTGTATAATGACTGCATTACTCATTGCATTTTAAACTGCTGACAGGAAGTGATGCCACCGGAAGTGTTCGAGCTGTCATCTTATTATTCCCTACCAGAAGAGAGCACCATTGAGTCACAGGCAAACAGCTGACCTAAAAATCACCTGACTTGAAGTGAATCAGTCCTAAATTGTTACCTACTTTAAAATGAATGCTGTAAATGAAATAATTGTTGAAAAATTAGCAGATAGCCTATACTGTATGAAACGGCAAATTAAGGTATATGTGTAACTGTTACTATACAAAGCATAAATCTTTCTTTAGATTTCAGAATGAGCAATTTATCATATAATGTAAGCTGTCAAAGAATATAAATATGTGAATAACAAAATTTTGTCAAAAATGGCAGAAAGAGCCTTATAATTCTTAGCTGACGATATGTTGAGGTCATGTCCACCTGATGTTTATCACGTCAATCTTATGGTCACTACTGTAATGAATATAACTTTTTAATAAGCAAAGGGAATGCCCGAATACCCTGCTATATTGTGACATACTTCAGAAAGAAACAGAATATTGAATGAGGAAAACGGGCATGGCTTGTTTTTTCTACTTAAAATTGATTGGATGTAGTATTTAATTCAGAAATGAACCCTGACAGTTGGAGGGGCGTGGTTAAGCATGTCACACTCATAACCAAGCTGTCAAACTGATGTCATCAGAGAAGGACTTTTATTTCAGAGGGGAGCAGCATTTTCAGATTTGGATTAAATATTACGAAGGCAAACTATTATTTTTTTTTTTTTTTGTGGACTAACTTGCATGGATTAATTGTTCACTTGAAAAATAGCAATGTGAGCTAACAAAATACATATAGTCAATTTTGATTTGCAGGGATACTTCAGATTTTCTCATTAAATAGATAAAAATGTCCTATTACTTCAAATACAATGTATGGGAACAGTGGGGAATACCAATATGGCAATGCTGCAGCTTCACGTTCATGATGCAATGAGCAATCCAGTTCTCTGTTATAGATCAGTGGCCCTTACCCATCCCCGTGTGAAGTCTCATACAATCCCCTTCTTTTGAGGGTCATACTATACTAAGACTTCTGCTGGCTAATTAATTTTTTTTGACTGCTTAAATGCATCCTCTTGTTCAACACTCCATTTCCACTTAGCCTCTTTACCCAACAGCTTGTGGACAGGACTGTGGACAAATTATGGCAGAACCTTCATCTCTGTGAGACACTGGAAGGTATTCTGTTTTACTCTGGCCCTGGATGCAAACCCGCAGTGTCCACCTTGTGCCCTTTTCCGTTCATATGAATGTGCTTCTCGCTGTAATCATAGTCCTGCTCCTGTCAGGAGGTGCTCATGGTCATATCGGCCAGGTCAACATGCAGTCTCTAGTCTTACTTAGTTGTCAGGCTTTAGTACAGGTACTAGTTGTACTAGTTAGGAGTTGTTCACTGACTCTTTTATCGCAGTTCTTTATGAATTATGTGTGAGCAGCTTATGCTCATCACTTCATCCGTGAGTGTCTTTATTGTTTCTTTTGAATGAGATCCTTCCTAGTTGATCATTTGTCTGTCTTGTGCACTGGTCCCCCTTTTGCATGCCTTCTAGTTGATCATTTTGATCTGCATACCTTTAGCATGTGTTCTTTTTTGACACATGCAATTCACTTCTGCTGAATGAGACCCTCATCTGCTCACATGCCTTTTTTGTTAATCCCCTCTTTGCTTATAGCTCAGACCTGGTTGTACCACCGTTTTTGCACCTTTGAGGTACATAGAACATCTGCACGTTAGACCGGCAAATCCCTCACATTTTTGTTTGTATGTCTCCTTTGTTCTGTTTCTTAAAATAAACTTGTGCTCAGTGTGACTGTTGCTTATTATACAGACTAGCCACTCTCAGTGCATTTCTATTGATTTGTCTCCATAACTGCAGCCTTGTTTTAATTTCTTTAGCATTCTTTTTCAGGACCTAACATATTTATTCGTATACTTTAACATCTTAATGTTAACAGAGCAAAATTTATTTCCATCTTGCTACAGCACTAATATTTATTTGACTGACTGTTCAATACCATCCTGCTGCCTACCATTCTAGCCATCTTCTGTCCCTTGCTTAACAGCTTGACTTCACTGTTTTCACACATTAAACCTAATCTTTCTGCTCTAGCGATTTCAGCTTTCTCTCTCTCTCTCTCTCTCTCTCTCTCTCTCTCTCTCTCTCTCTCTCTCTCTCTCTCTCTCTCTCAATCAGGATGTGAAGCTATCCCTATGAAGTTGCGAAGCTATCCCTTGCAAAAATATACAGTGTCTGGCAAATTCTTGTGGTAAACTTATAGTAAACATTGCCACAATTTTATATTTTTTTACATGCAAATGAGCTTTGTGGCTAAAAGTTTGCATCAAATTTGAGGCAGACAGTTGTGGCAAGCCTGTGGTGAACATGAATGCAGTACAGGTGCTTCTACTTTTTGGTGCAAATTCAAGGTATTTTTTGTGTCACTGTTTTATATATCCAAACCTTCAGTTATCGCTCGACATGAATACATATTCAAATGCGGTACAAATCTCAACGCGATATCAAACACTGTGTGCTGTATATGTTAACATTTTTATCAACATCACAACTCAATTTAGATACTCTAACAAATTTAACTGGTCAATATAAAAATATTTTTAAAATATTACATTGAATATTCAAATAAAACAATATTATTTTACCCTTAACCATTAAATTATATAAAGTCATCCATTTACTTGTTTTCTATTCACTTATCCTATTAAGCATGACTGCTCCCCTACAGGTATAAGTTCACTTCTTTGTTGAAATCTGCATCTTTCATTTTCAGATGATCTGAAAATGAATTGAAAAAGAGAGTGAAACTAAACTGTATCATGGGGTGACACAGAACATTAAGCATGTGTTATTCATTTCATTGCTCAGACTTTATTAATTTTAATGTAAATGCTGTTGATGTCTTGCCATACAGATCACATGATTCTTAAAGTCCCTCCATGAGTTTGTGAATGGTGAAGCCTGGGCCTTCATGCTGGAACCACTCAAGAGTTGTTACAAGCCATGTTTTTAAGACTGCCAATGACTTCAGTATCAGGGGCAGGCTTCATTCTCTTTCAGGATCAACTGGTAAATAAATGAGTTTTTAAACAATCTATATATACAGCTGATACAGATTATGAGCATGGATATTCATCTAATCACATCTAACATCATCAGCAGGCAGCATATTTACAGACATTGAAATGAAAACCTCACTACTTCCTCAAAGTAATTATCCAAATGGACACAGATTAAGTAAAATTAAAGTGTTAAAACTGATAGATTCGGTCATGGTCAGAAATATTGGCACCTTCGAAGATCATAGAAGGCTGTGACAATAAATCTGTATTGTACGATCACATTATGAAATACAATAATGTTTTCTGTATATGTTGGCCACAGTTATCGGTACACCTAGAAACGATCACAAATAAAATATCTTTGAAGTATATTCCCAATAATATTTTTCATTTTTAGCACTCCACAGTGACAGGACAATGTAGTCAACATAATCAACAAAATCATTCAAAATGTGTCGCTGAGACCAAAAGTAAGGTTTTGAAATGGCCATCATAGTTTATTGACCTAAACTTAAGATGCTATCTTGGGAAAGGTGGTTGAAAAAATCTTAAAATAAAATAAAAAAAAAGTTTGTGGCCAGTGTGTAGCCTATTAGAAAAAAAACGTGTATTTCATGATGAGCTTTTCCCCCATTTTCAACAGTTTTTTTTTTTCAGTGGAAGGTTAGGTTTTGTGAAATATTTGAATAAAAGATCAGTAGGATTAACAATGCAGATTTATTATTACAGACTCCTTTGTTCTTCATATTTACCAACAAAAGACAGTTAAATCAATAGTTAAAAAATCACTTACATGATTCATGTAGATCTGAAGGACTTCAGAACTTCAATCATATCTATTGACATGACATAAATTTCATGCTATTTTCATATTTTTGTCATTTATATATTTTGTTATGAAGTGCCTCACTTCAGAAAAACTCACTGCTTTTAGGTTGCTGCAAATTTGCCGCAAATTACCAATAAGTTAGCCGCAAAGAAATGTTTTTGCAAGGGACATGCTATTTACACTGTAAATAGTGTTACAGTCTAAATAGTGGTAGATACTGTTTGCACCAAACATACATAGCAACAAAACGCATCCTTGTTAACATTAACTACAAATAGTGACATACTATTCACAAAGTGTATAGAAGCAATAGAATATTTGTACACAGGGAAAATAATGGGCAAAGACCAATTAGCCATGGATACTTACACCTGGTTTCTACAACACATAGATCAGATTAACCTTACAAAACCTTTTATAGAGTGGATTGGTACAGACTAAATGACTGTATATTTAACCTTAAATTTATCAGTTCTATGATTACATTTAATGCATTTTTTCCTTTTCCTGCAGAGTGCAAGTTGTCCTGCCATAAGAAATGTGAGGTAAAGGTAAATCATGGATTTTTTTACTCTTTCTTTCTTTCTAATATATAATGCTTTGCTATGACCTTCACTGACCTCTGTGTGCATATGTGTGTTAAAAATGTATGTCTAAAGCACAAAGTGCAAAGCGAAGGTGCACTTAAGTCATACCCATATCCACTTTTGCTAGTTGCAATGATGCAGTGATCATCCATTGAGACATATATGCATTTTTCTATATTTATGTAGCCTGCTTAATAATAATATTTTACGTTTTAGGTTATGTTATGTTTTAGTTTACGCCTACTCTAGCAAAAATACTGCAACATTGACTTAAGACCAGGTTTTAGTTTGATCAATGGCACTGTTAATTTCAGTAGTCTCAAGCTACTTGCAATTTAACAATGCGCCTGAACACACCTGCTTTCCAGACCAGCACATTTATGAGAGCACAAATTGGCTAAAAACTAATAAAAAACACTTGTGTTGCATTATGATTGGTGCACGATAGGCTCCAAGGTCTGTTTTTAACTGAAGCAGGGTTAGCACAACTTTTGCAGGGTTAATTGCAATGCCAAATGCGAAACCCTGAAGGTGAGAGATCTCATCAGAAGTAAAGCAGCATGGGTCTCATAACACAAGCTTTGTACGGTCACATAAGCTCTTTGTTTGTAAAACAGCCAAGGATGATTTACATGCAAAATGTTTGAGACGAGCCTTTTATTTAAACCACTCGCACAATTTATTTATGCAGTCGGGGTTGCTGATACTGCTGCTATGCAAATGAGAACTTTAATCCAAGGTTTAAGCATGAGCAGTGTGTAGCCTGTTGTTTTGAATGACCGAAATTCCATATTTTCAGTGAAAAAATCCTAAAAGATGGTTAAACCTATAGATTTACAATTCAAACAGCTGTTACATTTCATCTGCTAGAGGCAGTACATCTTCATCTTTATGCATTTGGGACAGAAGACTGGACCCAGAAGTAAATTACAGCGGGAGGTTTTGTGTGCTTTTTGTTGTCTTCATGTTTTTTTCCCACTGTACTAAGACATTGTTAAATTGTGCCTTGAGCAGGGATATCATCGCTCCCTTAAGTACATGTGGATGAATTCCTTGACCTAACCCATGAGACAGCCTTTCTGGAAGACTGCTTATAATAATAAACTAATAATAATGCCACAAGATCCAAATGTCAGGGGAAACTTTGAGTGAGCTTTGCGAATTTGGTCGCAAGTCTTGTTTTCTTGTGGATCACTGCCCATCATCAGATCCGATGATAACAACACCAGCCCCACTCCTGACCCAGTGCTTGGCCAGAAACCCTTTAGACTGCGAGGAGCGTCATTCTACCTCAGTCTGAAAACCTAATCGCCAGAGTTGGCCGGAGTCTGGCCAGGTGCGTGATGTGGGTGTGGAAGTGAGCCCCGTCCACATTCTTGTCACAGAGATTATGTTTCTGGCTACTGTTTTGATTTCAGAGAGGATGATTCTCTGCCCCCATTACTATCACCCAAATCAGACTGTTCTTCTTCTGTCTCACTGGTCCCTCCCAGCCTCCCTCTCCCGCCTCTCAATCGAACAGTCATGTTGTTTTTGTGCCAGTCCCTCTGTTCCTCCTCAGTCTCTTCTCAAGCCCACAGCCACTCTTGCAACCCAGTTCTCACAGTCTCCCATTAGCCCCTCAGCTTTTCCTCAGACTCCTCTCGGTGGCATGACAACACTTTGGGCATTCATTGAGGAAGCTACTCCTGGTCGTGGGGATCCTATGCCTCTGTCTTCAGCCTTAGATCGCATCACTTCACCTAGGCCTATCACCCTGACTCCTCCTCCTCTGCTCCTTCCTCCCTCGACTCCAGCAGTGACCATAAGTCATTCAGCTCGGAACAACAGCTCCACCTGGGTCGGACATCACCACGTTCACTGTTCACTCTGGCCTTCCACCGCTATGGCTCCATTTGGCATTTGTCATTAGCCGTTTCCAAACCTGTAAAAGCTTTGTTCTTCCTTGTAACACAGTTTAAGATTAATAACAATGATTCCTTCCATTTATATAGTGCTTTTATAGACACTCAAGACGCTTTACATTGGGGGAGCTCCCCTTAACCACCAAAGTAAAGTTTGGATTGTGGATGTAGGATAATCGTTTTTTTCCCAGTCAGTGAGAGTTGGTCAGTGTCTGTTGGTGCAGTGTGAACGTGACTGTTATTTTTCATAAGATTCAAAATCCAACTGCCAACTTTGTTGCAGTTTGTCTGTGTGGTGTGAATTGGCCTTTAGTGAGTTTGATTTATGCACTGACAGTTCATACTGATGATTAAATGAGGCAATGAGCAGTTAAGCACTTCTGCAGTTCATATTAAAACAGCTTCCACTGCCTAATGTTCATTATTAGAGACAACCAAGCTAATTACAGCATTTGTCAAACTTAAATGATATGTTGGAAATTTTTGGCACTATTTTAATTCAGAGTTTTGTTTTAGTTGACCAGTTTGCTAGATACTGTAGTTTTTATTAATTATTCAGCTAACAGTTTAAGTGGATACGTTGACTATGAGTATTATTTTAGACTAACTTTGAAAAACATTAGTCATTACGATTTCGTTTTCAGATTCAATTCAAATGCGTCAGTCGTTACCTTGGTAACACAAATGTTTACATATGATATAAGGTGTAATTAACACGGCGTTATAGCGGATGAGGAATTTTCCTTACATTTTATTACTAATTTGTTTATATTTTTCAAAATAGCACAAAAAAGACAAAATGAAGTGTTACCAAACTTTGGTTTATCTTAACTTCAAGATTGCCTGTAGTGTGTTAACTTTTCTTATTTACCTGGATTCTATGAAACGTTTATATGAAATTTATCAAATGATCAAAAATAGCATTCAAAGTGTTTGTGTTGCGTGCAACACATATTACGTGAAGCAAATAAAGTTGTGCTGTATTATGAAAAACATTCATAATTAGGATTTTAGATTTCTGTTGTTGTTCTTTGATGTAGGCCAGCTACATCCAATAACAGGTCAGGTTTGTTCATGTTAAATGTTGAAGTAGTTATTGTATCTCTGTGTAACTGAATTATTTTTATTTGTAGTAAGTTTAGTAATTTTTCACGACTTTGTAAGACAAGGCAGAGGCAGGAAAGTTACAATACAACAGCTGCATTCGGTCTGAATTTTTCTGTCTCTGTCTTCTCTTTATATTTGCAGGTAGCCACAGCCTGTGAATCTACAGCTACTACAACGACGACAACTACTGCAACTAACTACAATCAGGTAAGATCAATCAGGTAAGAATCAAACAAACTGCCCAGAAGTAAAAAAAAAAGTGTTTTTGCTGTTGTTCTTATTATTATTATCATTAATATTATTGTGCTCTTAGCGAGGGACAGCTAGCAAAACTGATGTAATGTGTTCACCAAAATGTCCTATGGTAATGTAAATATGTGAGAATCGTCATTACAGACCACACCTAATAAGAATAGGTCATATATGCATAAATATTTATATTTATTAGATTTATGTGTGTACAGAAAATTAAAGATGTTAAATTAGATTGTGTGTGTGTGTGTGTGTGTGTGTGTGCGTGTGCGTGTGTTTTCTGTTATATAACCAGGGATCCACAAAGTCTCCCAATATAGACTCCAAACGAAGGCCATCCAGGTATGCATTATAATATACACTAACATCATATCCTAGAGATCTTTAGAGAAATGACTTATTACAACTTTTTAAAAACTGTAAATAATGTTAATGGTGCATTAAATATTATTGTATTTTGACTTAATATGACCTCTTTATAGCAAATAATTCATGAGAATAATGAATAATAAAGCAGTGTTTCTTTGTGTCGCTTTGCATTTGCCATGTGTGCATATGCAGTAATAAGCTATGTCTGATACTGTATCAACTCCTCTATGACATGCACAACTTTGGTTACAACCAGAAAAATAATGTGCCATGGTGCAAATAATCACATTAACTGTAAATTCCTGTCTCCAGTCAGAATGAGACTATAAATCAGGTTATCATCTTTTATTTAGTGTCTATCATTTGTTATTTCTGTTCCATCTAAGGACCCTAAGTTTGATGCAAAAAATGGAGGAAAATAATGAAGTGGACCTGGTCTACATCACAGAGCGCATCATTGCTCTGTCCTTCCCTGATGGAACAGAGGAGAGTAAATACAGTGTGCACCTGAGGGAAGTGACCAGCATGCTCCGTTCTAAACACCAGCAGCATTATCTAGTAAGGATGCTCCACAATTCAGAGCAACGAAAGGTCACAAAAGAATCCTTCAAAAAATTTCCAGTTACACTTTTTTTATACATTTCTAGACATTCTACTAACTATAAGTAACTTTGTAACAGCAGGTCAACAACATGTGAGCTAATTCTCAGAGTAAAGTGTCAGGGTATGTTTAGGATAAGTGGAATAAGCTGACATATACCATATAAGCTTACTGAAAAGAGCTGTTACATCAGGTCACGTGTCACATCAAAGGTGGAATAAGTGATTTCTAGATAGCCAGTGTTCATATTTCAAATCCCCAAAATACGTCCTAAACCCAGGCACCGATTAGTTCTGTGAAGCAAACAAGTAAACAAGTAAAATATCTCAGGTTAAGTATGTAATAGGGAACAAGATGCTGCAATGATTTAATCTCATATGGGAACATATGCATTAAACAGCATTAAACTATCCAAGAAACTTACATTCTTGCCTTTCTCCATCCATTCAGTAAATGCAATGCAATGCTTGATCGAGCGGGGTTGTCTTGTATATTTCTTAGAAATGTAATGTTAATGCTGTGACCCTGTTGCTGAAGAAGAGAATATATACAGGTTTGGAATCAGGATAAATATATGTAAAGATAATGTTCTCTACTACGGGCAGTTAATGTTTTAAGGTAAGGTTTTTGCTTCCAATTTCAGCTGCTTAATCTTAGTGAACGGAGACATGACATCACCAAGCAGAACCCAAGGGTGAGATCTATCTATCTATCTATCTATCTATCTATCTATATAACAGTTCCTGTCAGCTAAAGTTAATTTAGCTCCTGTCTTAAAGTTAATTTATGCATGTATGCATTCATGACAGGTGCTGGATTTTGGTTGGCCCGATCATCATGCTCCTGCTCTAGACAAAATTTGCAGTATCTGTAAAGCCATGGACACCTGGCTTAATGCAGACCCTCACAATGTGGTGGTACTGCACAACAAGGTAATCATATCTGGCCTTGGGCACCCAATCTCCACCTCCTTCGCCTTGCATGACTGACCAGACTGACATGATGTCACTGTAAAAAAACTAAATCAGTTGCTACCTTAAAATTTAATCAAATTGGCATTTCAATTTAGATTATATTTAACAAAAAAGTTTAATCTCGTGTAACTTAAAGGGTTAGTTCAACCAAAAATTAAAATGCGTTTTGCGCACCTTCGACGCATCCTAGATTTAAATGATATTCTTCTTTCAGACGAATCTAATGGGAGTTATATTAAAAATTGTTGTGGCACTTCTAAGCTTCATTCTTCTAAGCTCTAGTAGGCGGGTGTTTCCCTTTAACAGACCTAAATACATTAAATAAAGCGTGCACTTACATAATAAAACATCTCTCATATGGCTCCGGGGGGTGAATAAAGGCCTCCTGTAGTGAATCCATGCATTTTTTGTACAATAATAAACATACTTCAAATGTAAAAAAAACTCACTGTGGTAACTGGAAGCAGTCCTGGCGTAACATGTATGCCTCTGGGAAATGTAGGAGCAAAGGAATGAAGGTTTCCTTACTTTAGCAAAAGAAAACCAGTCTCCTCCTGGCCTATATCAGATTCTCTGACATTTTTTCTTTACAAATCCTCATTTTGTGCTTCTTATTCGTGACCAGTGTTCAAGAGGAAGTGATAGAAAAGTGTTTATTATGTTTGAAATATGGATATTTTTATTACAAAAACACATGGATTCACTACAGGAGGTCTTTATTCACACACTCTGGAGCCATGTGTGGGACATTTTATTAAACATCCGCTAAATCCCATGGAAAGGCTCGGAGGGGTCTCAACAGTTTTTAATATAACTCTGATACATACACCTAGGATGTTTCGAAGGTAAGTAAAACACAGCCTAATTTTTATTTTTGGATGAACTAACCCTTTAAGTGTCTTATCATCTCAGTCATAAGAAAACTGTATTCTAGGCACCTGCTTTCTAGTTAGGTTTAATGACCAAAGGCGATTCATTTTATCTTATACTGCATGTATGGTTCATGTGATTGGCTCAAAATATCCTGTGATCCAAAAATCCAAGGCAACATATTTTAAAAGTTGTAATTTGTGCCAGACAAGCAACCGCCGCTGAGATAATTGGAAATAAGTTGTAAAATGAATGCCGTCAAAATCAAAGGAATAGTTTACCAAAATGAAAACCCCATCATCAAATCTCACCCTCAACCAGAATGCCTTTTTATCCTCTGCAGAACACAAAAAAAAAAGATATTTTGAGGTCCAAGCAAGCAAAAGTGGGCCCAATTCACACAATTAATAGAGAAAAAAGATGCATGCATTTCAAGAATAGCCAGTATTAAAAAATAGGACATGATAAACAAATGACTGAATTGTAAACGGAAAATGACAGCAACTAAACTGTCTTCACTTTGTATGACCTTTTTGATAATTT